>NC_084571.2:36862500-37050000 GCF_033978685.3 Nerophis lumbriciformis | reverse complement strand
CGCAGCTTATAGTCCGGGGCGGCTTATAGGTGGACAAAGTTTTGAAATATGCCGTTCATTGAAGGTGCGGCTAATAATCCGGTGCGCCTTATAGTGCGGAAAATACGGTATATATATATATATGCATATATATATATATATACATACATATACATATTTGCATATATATATATATATATATATATACACACATGTACATATATGTATATGCATACATATATATACACATATATATATACATATATATATATATATATATATACATATATGCATATATATACATATATGCATATATATACATACATACATACATATACATATTTGCATATATATATATATACACACATGTACATATATATATACATATATGTATATATACATATATGTATATACATACATATATATACACATATATATACATATATATACACATATGTGTATATACATACTGTACATATATTTATACATATGTGTACACACACACACATATATGTGTGTGTATATATATATATATATATATATATATATATATATATATATATATATACACTCACACACATTCATCTAAATAACATTTAAAAAAATTATATATAGCTCAGTAGGCACTATAAATGTAATATTTTTCTCTACTGTATCAAAATGAATGTTGTCATGAAATACTGATATATTGAAGGCTGTAATTACCCAACCCCAATTATATTTAACTTATTTTTTTTTACAAATATTGCATTCTTCCTTTACAGAAAACAGTTATTTTTGATACAAATAAATGCCATGAAACATTAAAAAAACATAAAAACAATTTAAAAAAAACTTTAAAAAAAAAACTGTATCAGTAGATAGATCTGAAGTTGTTAAAAGATTTCAAGCGTTGAAAATAAATATAAAAAATAATTTATTGCTGACTTATGACACTTTGATGAGCGGATCCCTTTTGGATCCTAAGAGTAAATTTAAAGGTTGTATAAGGGTTAAAAGTACTGCAATCCTCATAGCACACGTCATTTTTATCTATCTCTTAATAGATGAGTCAGTTGATAAATCATTCAAAATATAATTATGAAGCAGGACTGACCAGGTTACCCTTTGACCCTTGCACTCCATCTGTTCCGGTGATTCCCTGCCAAGATGCATAAAAGGTGCGATTAGAGAGTTATTTATCCTGTACTCTATGCTGTGTGGATTTACCGGTTGGCCATGCGGTCCCGGTGGCCCCCTCGGGCCGACAAGACCCCGAGGACCCTGTAGACAAAGCACAAAAGAAAAGCATTATCATGCGTGATTAAACCATGTCAGCTTGGAGTATTATAATAATAATAAGGGGGACAAAATATTGATGTTTGTGTGCTGTTTTTGTCACACAAAAAAAGAAAAACACCCCCACATGCTCTTTGTAGGCCGGCCAAGCCACCTGTTCCAAAGCCACATCTGTGATCTCCCGGGAAGTGATTGATATGGAAATAGAATCATTCCAGCCATGATTTGTATCTCTTCCTCTCTCCTCTTGCAGCGCAAACACAATTTCTGCCTCCCATTTGTCTTTTTCCGTCTCCATTTTTTCCTGTCTCCATCTTATAAACAGCCTGGTCTCTTCTGCTTTTTGACGTGTTCACACTTGTCATGTTTGCTCTGCGAGTGCGCTTTGTTTTGGTTGTTTGGTTTCTGCCTCCGTCGCGGTTCGGCTCGCTCGAGCTGAAAATGGGAATGTTACACCGACTTAAAGAAACACTACAGTGTTAAAAAGTGTGTTCATATTTGTGGTACTTTGGTCTGGACCCAAAAAAATAAAGAAAATAAAAAAATCACTACCTGGTGGTGGCTTTAGTACAGCTGGTTAGCGTTCCAACTTGTGAGAGGACTAAATAAGTACCAAACATTACAGTAGGTACATGATGTTGATATATGTAATGTTCATAAGGGTATTCTAGTAAAATATGCAGAGATGAGATGTGTCAATATCAAAATATTACTTGAAATACATTTTAGGCAGCAGCAAAGTGGTCGTTTGGGTCAATATTAGCTCTAAAAAGTGTATTTTAACAAGTAAACAGTACAGTAGATAAAGTATTTTTCGGAGTATAAGTCGCACCGGCCGAAAATGCATAATAAAGAAGGGAAAAAAACATATATAAGTCGCACTGGAGTATAAGTCGCATTTTTTGGGGAAATGTATTTGATAAAAGCCAACAGCAAGAATAGACATTTGAAAGGCAATTTAAAATAAATCAAGAATAGTGAACAACAGGCTGAATAAGTGTACGTTATATGAGGCATAAATAACCAACTGGTATGTTAACGTAACATATTATGGTAAGAGTCATTCAAATAACTATAACATATAGAACATGCTATACGTTTACCAAACAATCTGTCACTCCTAATCGCTAAATCCCATGAAATCTTATACGTCTAGTCTCTTACGTGAATGAGATCAATAATATTATTTGGTATTTTACGCTAATGTGTTAATCATTTCACACATAAGTCGCTCCTGAGTATAAGTCGCACCCCCGGCCAAACTATGAAAAAAACTGCGACTTATAGTCCGAAAAACACGGTACTTGATGTTGATATACGTAATGCCCATAAGAGTATTCTAGTAAAATATGCAGAGATGACATGTGTTGATTTTGGTAAAGTTTAGATCCATGAAGGAAAGAAGAAAGTGAATGAATGTTTTGACATTTACATATGCATAAAAAATGTGTTTTCTTTTTTATAATTTTTTTTTGTATGAATTAAGTAACGTTTATGACAACATGTTTCCAAAACAATATAGAATGTGAGATATAACAGGACAATGCATAGATGTATCCTTTCTTTTCAAAATGCTTATTAAAAAAAAGTGGGACCCCATTTTTATGACTTGATGGAGCCACTGGGACCCCATTTTGAAAATTCCCAGCGCCCAACACCGGGACGCAACTTCTTCCGTCAGTTACAAAGTCAACTGTAGTGATGGGTCCGGCAACACCGATGCATCGGCGCATGCGTCGAGCTCAAAGAGCAAAACCCTGTGTCGGTGCGCGTACCGCTTTTAGAAAGTCACGTGACCGATCATGAGCTGTTTTGGTCACGTGACCAATACGCGAACTGTGTCGCCTCCTCTGTGCCCTGTGAGCGTGTCTTTTTTACAGCCGGAGAAATAATAACTAAGAAGAGAAATCGTCTAAAATGTAATACGTCGGAAAAACTTTTTTTTTTTTTTTTTTATAAAAATGTGTAAAAAAATAAAATTAAAAAAAATTCCCAGTCCACAATCATCCACAACACGTTCTCTTAGATTTCCATGTTATGATACATGTTCACATTATTTATTGACTGTATCTAAAAGAGATACAAATATAGTTTTATTTAAATGAAGATATGAAATAATCCTAAATGAAATACAATGACTTGGTTTATATTATTGTATATACTAGGGCAGGGGTCACCAACGCGGTGCCCGCGGTCACCAGGTAGCCCGTAAGGACCGGATCAGTCGACCGCTGGCCTGTTCTAAAAATAGCTCAAAGAGCAGCACTTACCAGTGAGCTGCCTCTATTTTTTAAATGTCATTTATTTACTAGCAAGCTGGTCTCGCTTTGCTCGACATTTTTAATTTTAAAAGAGACAAAACTCAAATAGAATTTGAAAATCCAAGAAAATATTTTAAAGACTTGGTCTTCACTTGGAATAAGCGGTAGAAAATGGATGGATGGATGGGTCTTCACTTGTTTAAATAAATTCATTTATTTTTTTACTTTGCTTCTTATTACTTTTAGAAATACAATTTTAGAGAAAAAAATACAACCTTAAAAATGATTTTAGGATTTTTAAACAAATATACCTTTTTACCTTTTAAATTTCTTCCTCTTCTTTCCTGACAATTTAAATCAATGTTCAAGTAATTTATTTTTTTTTATTGTAAAGAATAATAAATATTTTAGCTTCTGGTTTTTCGACGAAGAATATTTGTGAAATATTTCTTCAAACTTACTATGATTAAAATTCAAATAAATTATTCTGGCAAATCTAGAAAATCTGTAGAATCAAATGTAAATCTTATTTCAAAGTATTTTGAATTTCTTTTAAAATTGTTGTTCTGGAAAATCTAGAAGAAATACTGATTTGTCTTTGTTAGAAATATAGCTTGGTCCAATTTGTTAAATATTCTAACAAAGTGCAGATTGGATTTTAACCAATTTAAAACATGTCATCAAAAAAATCAATTTTTGGCAGCGTCAAAGTGGTCGTTTGGGTAGATTTTAGCTCTAAAAAGGGTATTTCAACAAGTAAACAGTACAGTAGGTACTTGATGTTGATATATGTCATTCTCATAAAGGTATTCTAGTAAAATATGCAGAGATGAGATGTGTCAATATCAAAATATTACTTGAAATCAATTTTTTGGCAGCACCAAAGTGGTCGTTTGGGTAGATATTAGCTCTAAAAAGGGTATTTCAACAAGTAAACAGTAAAGTAGGTACTTGATGTTGATATATGTAATGCCCATAAGGGTATTCTAGTAAAATATGCAGAGATGAGATGTGTCAATATCAAAATATTATTTGAAATCCATTTATGGCAGCAGAAAAGTGGTCGTTCGGGTAGATATTAACTCTAAAAAGGGTATTTTAACAAGTAAACAGTACAGTAGGTACTTGATGTTGATATATGTAATGCTCATAATGGTATCTTAGTAAAATATGCAGAGATGAGATGTGTCAATATCAAAATATTACTTGAAATTTATTTTTGGCAGCAGAAAAGTGGTCGTTTGGGTATATTTTAGCTCTAAAAAAGGGTATTTTAACAAGTAAACAGTACAGTAGGTACTTGATTTTGATATATGTCATCAAAATTCTAAAATGTATCTTAATCAGGAAAAATTACTAATGATGTTCCATAAATTTTTTTTTTAATTTTTTCAAAAAGATTCAAGTTAGCTAGTTTTTCTCTTCTTTTTGTCGGTTGAATTTTGAATTTTAAAGAGTCGAAATTGAAGATAAACTCTGTTTCAAAATGTTATTTTAATTTTTTTTCGTGTTTTCTCCTCTTTTAAACCGTTCAATTAAGTGTTTTTTTCATCATTTATTCTCTACAAAAAACCTTCCGTAAAAGGAAAAAAAAATGTACGACGAAATGACAGACAGAAATACCCATTTTTTTTATATATATATAAATTTATTTATTTAGCTATTCTTGTTTAAATCACACTTACGTGTAACTTACAAATGACAATATATTTATTTATTTAAGTGTGTATCAAACTGGTAGCCCTTCGCATTAATCAGTACCCAAGAAGTAGTTTTTGGTTTCAAAAAGGTTGGTGACCCCTGTACTAGGGCATCAAATCAGTGTCAGTTGAGTCGGTCCATAGGTTGCCTGTAGGGATTTTTAATGTCCAGCAGATGTCAGTATTTAGTGACACAGTATCGACACAGTATCAATACAGTTTTGCAATGTGTCAAAACGCTTCATGACGCCTCATCAACCCATCACTAGCCAACTGTATTGTTCTCACCTCCTCAGTCCGGCCTGCTTTAATATCCACGAGCTCAAACTTGAATTTTGTACACTTCCAAGCTTTCTTTTCCAGACAACTTCAGCGTCCTCAATGCGACTCGTCGTCGTCGCCGCCATGTTTGTTTACGTTCGGCGGCGGCGCATGCGCTCCTGCGTCGTGACGTAGCTCCTTCCTGGCGATATTGTGGCGCGAAAAGCTGGCATCATGGCGGCCGTGCTCGACTAATCGCACCCTCTCCTCGGGTTGAAACCGAAGCACTTCTGACACCAAGGTAAAGCCCCGCCGTGGAGAAAGAGTGATGCACGCTCAATCGTGTTATTAACAAGCGTTAACTCAATGGTAGTTGTAAAAAAAAAACACAAGCTCCTAGACATCTTATAAGGCAGAGGTGCTCACACTTTTTCTGCAGGCGAGCTACTTTTCAATTGATCAAGTCGTGGGGATCTACCTCATTCATATATATAATTTATATTTACTTATTTATGAAATATATGTTTTTGTTAACAAGTTAAAGGTGTTTAATGATAATGCAAGCATGTTTAACACATATAGTTAATATTGTTAATACATTAAAGGTGTTTAATATAATTCAAGTATGTTTAATACATATAGTTAATATTGTTAACAAGTTAAAGGTGTTTAAAGATAATGCAAGTATGTTTAACACATATAGTTAATATTGTTAATAAGTTAAAGGTGTTTAAAGATAATGCAAGCATGTTTAACACATATAGTTAATATTGGTAACAAGTTAAAGATGTTTAATGATAATGCAAGCATGTTTAACACATATAGTTAATATTGTTAATAAATTAAAGGTGTTTAATGATAATACAAGAATGTTTAACACATATAGTTAATATTGTTAACAACTTAAATGTGTTTAAAGATAATACAAGCATGTTTAACACTTATAGTTAATATTGTTAATAAGTTAAAGGTGTTTAAAGATAATGCAAACATGTTTAACACATATAGTTAATATTGTTAAGTTAAAGATGTTTAATGATAATACAAGCATGTTTAACACATACAATTAATATTGTTAATAAGTTAAAGGTGTTTAGAGATAATACAAGCATGTTTAACACATATAGTTAATATTGTTAATACATTAAAGGTGTTTAATGATAATACAAGTATGTTCAATACATATAGTTAATATTGTTAACAAGTTAAAGGTGTTTAAAGATAATGCAAGTATGTTTAACACATATAATTAATATTGTTAACAAGTTAAAGGTGTTTAAAGATAATGCAAGCATGTTTAACACATATAGTTAATATTGTTAACAAGTTAAAGATGTTTAATGATAATACAAGCATGTTTAACACATATAGTTAATATTGTTAATAAGTTAAAAGTGTTTAAAGATAATACAAGCATGTTTAACACATAGTTAATATTGGTAACAAGTTAAAGGTGTTTAAAGATAATACAAGCATGTTTAACACATATAGTTAATATTGTTAATAAGTTAAAAGTGTTTAGAGATAATACAAGCATGTTTAACACATATAGATTCCTTTCTTTCATGAAGACAAGAATATAAGTTGGTGTATTACCTGATTCTGATGACTTGCATTGATTGGAATCAGACAGTGGTGCTGATAATGTCCGCATTTCCGAATGGAGGAGAAAAAAAGTCCTCCTTTCTGTCCAATACCACATGAAAGTGGTTGGTTTTTGGCATCTTATTTGTCCAGCTTCCGTACTCCTTTGTATACACTTTACAAGAAATACATTGTCTCCAAACTCCGTAGCTTGCTAGCTTGTGCACGCCAGCTTTCTGAGACTCTTATTTTGGTAGCGCAGGCAGGATGAAGCAGCGCTTTTATTTAGCAACTGTGCAGTCGGTCTTTGGAGTTTTGACGACAGGTACGGCGCCAGAGTCTGTTGAAATAAAGTGTTTCTCGCCTTCCAGTCGGTAATTTTAATGAGCTGGCGGCAGCCAGCGTCATCTCAGAAGACCCTCGGGTGCCGTGAATGTCAATCAAGTGACGGAAGTGACGTCATAGTGAAGATTTATGATCGCTCATTTTTAGGACTATTTTTTTTAATGCCTGGCTGGTGATCGACTGACACACCCTCCGGGATCGACCGGTAGATCGCGATCGACGTGATGAGCACCCCTGTTATAAGGGTACGCAGCATGGAGCGCTACTGCGTACTGGCGCTGACGAGACGCGGGGCCGCCATCTTGGAGTGGTGATCCGCTCCACTCGGTGCAATTCATTTGGCAGGAGCAATGAACTGTCAGCGCATTTAATTCATCTTACCTCACCGAATACCTCTGATTTTCACATGTTGTTTTTTTTCCATACGTGTAGCTATGATAAATGACACATGCATACCTGCCAACTACTCCGGTTTTCCCGTAATTAGTACGGTTTTCATCAACCTATTCCGGGTTACGGTTGCAGTGATAAAAAATACGGTTTTTCATTAATTAAAAAAAAAAATTTTTTTTAAGTTTTATTCACGAAAGCACGTAACAACAATGACAATCGACACTGCTTCCCGTAACTTCCAACGAGCCATTCCGAATGCCATGCGCGAGGCTATTTATAGCACCGCTGCCAAGCACGAGGCCATTGTTTCCAAACGAGCGAACGATCATGGAATCAGCCGGAGAAAAATCGCATACGAGTCTTAAACCGAAAAGAAAACTGCAGTCATTCCGTGAAGAATATTCAAAAGCCTATCCGGGAATAATTATCCGTTCCAAAAAGGGTGAAAACTACGCGAATTGCACCTTGTGCAGACAAGATTTTTCGATCGGACACGGAGGAATTAGCGATGTAAAAGACCACGTTGGGACAAAAAAACACAAGTCTAATGCCGTTGTTGTACCGAAATCTGTTACCCATCGGAATTTGTAACTCCAGGGGGCGATGTTCCCATGACGTTTGTTTGATGGTTAAACGGCAAGCCCAAAGAGGAGAAGAAGAACACTTGCGTAAATGGCGTAAACTATCTTTAATGCTGAAACGTCAGTTGTCAGAATTTCAGCATTAATAATAACAATGGACTCATACTATAATGAAAGTAAGTCATTGATTTCCAGAATATGTGTAATTTATTAATGCTGAAATTCTGACAACTGACGTTTCAGCATTAAGGATAGTTTACGCCATTTACGCAAGCGTTCTTCTTCTCCTCCTCTTTGGGCTTGCCGTTTAACCATCAAACAAACGCCATGGGAACATCGCCCCCTGGAGTTACAAATTCCGATGGGTAACAGATTTCGGTACAAGTGGAAAACTTTCAACGTTTTTCGTCGCCCAAACAGATTCTTTGGATGTGATAAATGCCGAAGTTTTATTTACGGAGGCAATAATTGAGCAAACAAAAAGGTAATGACACCAATGTTATCTATTGGAATTGTTTAGTAATGTTATACTGTTAAAAGTGTTTATACTATTTATGCTTTTAAGTCCAAGTTGAAGAAATCTTGTTAAATGTTGACAGCATAACTACCAAAATACAGAAGTATGTCCTTAATATTTTTGCAGTGCTATTTCTGTTGAAAAGTTCAAATGATTACATTAGAGATGTGATGTGCCACTTTTCAAGTGTCTGATGGCTTCAATTAATTTTCATTAATTTTTCATATTTTGAATTCTTTTGAAAGGCTTACAAAAAAACGACATTTGAATTGTAATTCCATGCTATTGACAGGACTATTAATTTTAATGAAGTTAGCTTACCATGTTTACAGTATCATAATTGTGATAGAAATGTGAATTTTAGGCACAGAATATTTTTTACAATTGAACAAGGCAGTAGATTATACAAGCTTGGACAGAAAGTTAATAATGACAGCAATTTTTTTTTTTATGGAATTGTTTAGTACTGTTTTACCATTTGTTTACTGTAAAAAGTGTTTATACTTTCAATTAACAAATTGAAGTCTTGTGAAAGGTTGACAGGATAACTGGCATTAACTGTCAAAATAATTTCAAACTATTGAAGTTAGCTTACAGAATAAACATGTCAATCAACCCATATGATTTTTGCTGTAATATTTTTGTTTTGAAAAGTCACTGTGACTGATAGAAAAGTGATGGTTTTAGCAACATTTTAACCTGTCTGAATGCAAAAATAATCATTTTGCGTCAGGGGGCGCAGGAACCCCCCACCAGGACTTTGTCCTGGACCTACCGGGCCCTGCGGCCCCTGGACCCTGGCTACTAGGTTTTTCTGATTTCAAAAGTTGGCAGGTATGCACATGTTTTATTATTCATAGTTTGCTTAACAGTAATATAATATTGTTATATGCTATAAGTCAGTGTATGTGCTCCAATCACTCTATCACAAAAAAATAAGAGTTGTAAAAAAAATACTGGAAACTCAAGACAGTCATGACGTTATGTTCTTCACTTTTGATCGCGACTGTATGTCATGTAATATGTCTGAAAAGCTGCCCAATAAAGTACCTACTTAATGCATAGGTTCTTACTGCACATGACAATAATACCAGTGGGAACCGAGCAGCTCCATACAGTTTTTGCTCTGCAGCCTAACACACGAGCATGTCTCATGGCACTTCCTTCCTTCCCGCGTACGGTGATGCATTTGGGTGAGACAGCCGCCCGCTGAGCCAAGAGCTCCTACTGGGAGGAAGATGGAGTGCGAGTCGATAGGCGGGCGTGTTTTTGCTGCAGAGACGCATAAGAGAAATGACAGCCTCACCAGCCACGCTCTTAGATCTCGTCCGCCCGCCTCACATCCCTTCAAGAGGCACTTTGTAACAGTGATAACATTCGGAATATATCTGTCCTCTTGCTTCTAACCGCCTGAGCTGCATTTCATTTTCTTTGCGTGGTATACGCCAACGATGGTGATAGTAGTTGCTAGTAACGAACTATGTGGTTGTGGCTTTTGTGCTTTAATTTTGATGGTATTCCTCCAAGGTTAATAATAATACTGTATTTTTCGGAGTATAAGTCGCACTGGAGTATAAGTCGCACCGGCCGAAAATGCATAATAAAGAAGGGAAAAAACATATATAAGTCGCATTTTTGGGGGAAATTTATTTGATAAAAGCCAACACTAAGAATAGACATTTGAAAGGCAATTTAAAATAAATAAAGAATAGTGAACAACAGGCTGAAAAAGTGTACGTTATATGAGGCATAAATAACCAACTGGTATGTTAACGTAACGTATTATGGTAAGAGTCATTCAAATAACTATAACATATAGAACATGCTATACGTTTACCCAGGCCCGGCCCTAACCAATCTGGCGCCCTAGGCAAGATTTTAGGTGGCGCCCCCCCACATCGGCAGTGAAGTGTATATACTCACAAGAACCCGAATAGCTTTGTCTTTGACCTTTTTTTTTTTTACTTACAACTATACCTAATATATAAAGGGGTGGAAAAGTGACTATTACCTGCAGGGCAAACATTAGCTAACCAGAAGGCAATAACAATGTAAACAAAAAACACCTGCTTAAAAGATCTAATACAAATGTCCCTGAGGAATGTAAGGTGGGAGTACTGTAATTACCTAACGTTACATTATTATTTTCCATAACAATTTAGCCCCCTCCACAATATTAACCCGACGTTAAAACAGAACTAGCTATTTATTGATTAGCAATTGCTGAATCATGTAACATTAGCTTAATGCTAAAAAGCCAGGTTACTATCACATTCTGTAACAGACAAATAATTTTATGTAGGCTAACGTTACCTACCTGCTACCTCTGTCTTTTCTCGTTTCTCCTCCTCTTCTTTTCTCTTTTTTCTTCCCTGGGCACCTGACAGTTTTGGCCGTTTTGACATCTTGTGTTGATTTTTTGATGTGGTGACGTCCAAAAAGAGTCATGATACGGGAAGGGAGGGGGCGCACCGTGCGGGGGGAGGGGGCGTAATGTTGTAACAAATAATATTTCTATTAAATAGGCTTTACTTTGCATTTTAATTAACGTGGGATTATTTTTTGTATTTAGAAATAATAGTACCAACTTTTTTTTTTTTTTCTCCAACATTTGTGGCACTGGCGTGGCGCCCCCTGATGGACGGCGCCCTTAGCATTTGCCTATACAGCCTATGCCACGGGCCGGGCCTGCGTTTACCAAACAATCTGTCACTCCTAATCGCTAAATCCCATGAAATCTTATACGTCTAGTCTCTTACGTGAATGAGATAAATAATATTATTTGATATTTTACGCTAATGTGTTAATAATTTCACACATAAGTCGCTCCTGAGTATAAGTCGCACCCCCCGGCCAAACTATGAAAAAAACTGCGACTTATAGTCCGAAAAATACGGTAATAATAATAATAATAATAATAGATTTTATTTGTTAAAAGCACTTTACATTGAGTAAACAACCTCAAAGTGCTAAAGTGTATTAAAAAAATAAAAAGATAATAAAAAATAAATAAAAATAAAAACTAGAACAGCCAAATAGCTAAAACTAGTATGCATATATCTAAAAAAATAAAGGCTTTTTTAAAAAGAAGGGTTTTTAATCTTTTTTTTTTTAAAACATCCACAGTCTGTGGTGCCCTCAGGTGGTCAGGGAGAGCGTTCCACAGACAGGGAGCGGCGGAGCAGAATGCCCGGATGTTGTCATTACATTTTGGCCGTAATCCATCGCCTATATATAACCCATTATAAGATAATAGAGAAAATCATTAAAATTAAGCCCCAAGCACAAGACGGATGATTAAAAAAAAATCAATAACATATCAAATGTATTTATTTATTCTAACAAATGTCTCAATGACAATGGCTCAAAAATTCCCGGTTTTTCCCGAAATTCCAGGAATTCCGTAATACCATTTCTCAATTCAACATGTTACTACTTCCGACATTTCTCGACCATTTTGGAAAATTTTAACCACCAACCATTTCGACTCATTCAGACTATTCAAGTTTTTTTTAACCATTTTCAAAAAAATTCCCGATTTGACTTAAATGCGACAATAATGAAATAAAACATGAAATAATGAAACCAATTATTACATTGCGGAATGATTGATTATTCTATGAAATAATAAAATCAACAATTAAAAAAATGAAAACATTCACACATATGGTTTTCTACACCAAAATTCATCTATTTATTATTATTATTCTTCTCCAGATTTTGGTGCGCTCTACCGTCCACATTTTTCACCCGATTCAAACCGTTCCAACTTCAAACTGTTCAGCCTATTCGGGAATTGCAGGCTTTCCTTTGAAAATTTCAAAAAATTCCCAGATTTCCCAGAATTCCAGCTTTTCCGGGACATTTTTCCCATTCAAAATGAATTGGCCATTTTTCAAGCTTCCACCATTTCCACATTTTTCAACCGATTTAAACCATTCCACCTTCAACACATTCCACCGTTCTAAAAATTCAAACTACCCTTTTTCCAAGTTCAAAAAAATTCCATGATTTTCCAGAATTCTTGATTTTCCAAAGCCCTATTTTCACCCTTTTTTTCTGTCATCTACTCCTTCCACATTTTTCAACGCATTTCAACCGTTCCACCGTCAAAACATTCCTCTTAATTAGGACAAAAAAAAACGAAGTTATTTTTTTAACTGAAAAAATTCCCGGTTTTCCCGAAATTCCAGGAATTATGTAATACCATTTCTCAATTCAACATGTTACTACTTCCAACATTACTCGACTGTTTTGGAAAATTTTAACACCAACCATTTCAATTCATTCAGACTATTCAAGTTTTTTTTAACCATTTTAAAAAGAATTCCCGATTTGACTTAAATGCGACATTAATGAAATAAAACATGAAATAATGAAACCAATTATTACATTGTGGAATGATTGATTAATCTATGAAATAATAAAATCAACAATTAAAAAAATGAAAACATTCACACATATGGTTTTCTACACCAAAATTCATCTATTTATTAAACTTCTTCTTCTTCTCCAGATTTTGGCGCGCTCTACCGTCCACATTTTTCACCCGATTCAAACCGTTCCAACTTCAAACTGTTCAGCCTATTCGGGAATTGCAGGCTTTCCCTTGAAAATTTCAAAAAATTCCCAGATTTCCCAGAATTCCAGCTTTTCCGGGACATTTTTCCCATTCAAAATGAATTGGCCATTTTTCAAGCTTCCACCATTTCCACATTTTTCAACCGATTTAAACTATTCCACCTTCAACACATTCCACCGTTCTAAAAATTCAAACTACCCTTCTTCCAAGTTCAAAAAAATTCCAGGATTTTCCAGAATTCTTGGTTTTTCAAAGCCCTATTTACACCCTTTTTTTTCTGGCAACTACTCCTTCCACATTTTTCAACGCATGTCAACCGCTCCACCGTCAAAACTATCCTCTTAATTAGGACAAAAAAAAGTAAGTTATTTTTTTAACTGAAAAAATTCCCGGTTTTCCCGAAATTCCAGGAATTCTGTAATACGATTTCTCAATTCAACATGCTACCACTTCAACATTTCTCGACCGTTTGGGAAAATTTTAACCACCAACCATTTCAACTCATTCAGACAATTCAAGTTTTTTACCATTTTCAAAAAAATTCCCGATTTGACTTAAATGAGACATTAATGAAATAAAACATGAAATAATGAAACCAATTATTACATTGTGGAATGATTGATTATTCTATGAAAAAATAAAATCAACAATTAAAAAAATGAAAACATTCACACATATGGTTTTCTACACCAAAATTCATCTATTTATTATTATTATTCTTCTCCAGATTTTAGTGCGCTCTACCGTCCACATTTTTCACCCGATTCAAACCGTTCCAACTTCAAACTGTTCAGCCTATTCGGGAATTGCAAGCTTTCCCTTGAAAAATTCGAAAAATTCCCAGATTTCCCAAAATTCCAGCTTTTCCGGGACATTTTTTCCCATTCAAAATGAATTGGCCATTTTTCAAGCTTCCACCATTTCCACATTTTTCAACCGATTTAAACCATTCCACCTTCAACACATTCCACCGTTCTAAAAATTCAAACAACCCTTCTTCCAAGTTCAAAAAAATTCCAGGATTTTCCAGAATTCTTGGTTTTTCAAAGCCCTATTTACACCCTTTTTTTTCTGGCAACTACTCCTTCCACATTTTTCAACGCATTTCAACCGTTCCACCGTCAAAACATTCCTCTTAATTAGGACAAAAAAAAAAACTAAGTTATTTTTTGAACTGAAAAAATTCCCGGTTTTCCCGAAATTCCAGGAATTATGTAATACCATTTCTCAATTCAACATGTTACTACTTCCAACATTACTCGACCGTTTTGGAAAATTTTAACACCAACCATTTCAATTCATTCAGACTATTCAAGTTTTTTTTTACCATTTTCAAAAAAATTCCCGATTTGACTTAAATGCGACATTAATGAAATAAAACATGAAATAATGAAACAAATAATTACATTGTGGGATGATTGATTAATCTTAGAAATAATAAAATCAACAATTAAAAAAATGAAAACATTCACACATATGGTTTTCTACACCAAAATTCATCTATTTATTAAACTTCTTCTTCTTCTCCAGATTTTTAGTGCGCTCTACCGTCTACATTTTTCACCCGATTCAAACTGTTCCAACTTCAAACTGTTCAGCCTATTCGGGAATTGCAGGCTTTCCCTTGAAAAATTCAAAAAAATTCCCAGATTTCCCAGAATTCCAGCTTTTCCGGGATATTTTTCCCATTCAAAATGAATTGGCCATTTTTCAAGCTTCCACCATTTCCACATTTTTCAACCGATTTAAACTATTCCACCTTCAACACATTCCACCGTTCTAAAAATTCAAACTACCCTTCTTCCAAGTTCAAAAAGATTCCAGGATTTTCCAGAATTCTTGGTTTTTCAAAGCCCTATTTACACCCTTTTTTTTCTGGCAACTACTCCTTCCACATTTGTCAACGCATGTCAACCGCTCCACCTTAAAAACTATCCTCTTAATTAGGACAAAAAAAAGTAAGTTATTTTTTTAACTGAAAAAATTCCCGGTTTTCCCGAAATTCCAGGAATTCTGTAATACGATTTCTCAATTCAACATGCTACCACTTCAACATTTCTGGACCGTTTTGGAAAATTTTAACCACCAACCATTTCAACTCATTCAGACAATTCAAGTTTTTTACCATTTTCAAAAAAATTCCCGATTTGACTTAAATGAGACATTAATGAAATAAAACATGAAATAATGAAACCAATTATTACATTGTGGAATGATTGATTATTCTATGAAATAATAAAATCAACAATTAACAAAATGAAAACATTCACACATATGGTTTTCTACACCAAAATTCATCTATTTATTATTATTATTATTCTCCAGATTTTGGCGCGCTCTACCGTCCACATTTTTCACCCGATTCAAACCGTTCCAACTTCAAACTGTTCAGCCTATTCGGGAATTGCAGGCTTTCCTTTGAAAATTTCAAAAAATTCCCAGATTTCCCAGAATTCCAGCTTTTCCGGGACATTTTTCCCATTCAAAATGAATTGGCCATTTTTCAAGCTTCCACCATTTCCACATTTTTCAACCGATTTAAACCATTCCACCTTCAACACATTCCACCGTTCTAAAAATTCAAACAACCCTTCTTCCAAGTTCAAAAAAATTCCATGATTTTCCAGAATTCTTGATTTTCCAAAGCCCTATTTTCACCCTTTTTTTCTGTCATCGACTTCTTCCACATTTTTCAACGCATTTCAACCGTTCCACCGTCAAAACATTCCTCTTAATTAGGACAAAAAAAAAACGAAGTTATTTTTTTAACTGAAAAAATTCCCGGTTTTCCCGAAATTCCAGGAATTATGTAATACCATTTCTCAATTCAACATGTTACTACTTCCAACATTACTCGACCGTTTTGGAAAATTGTAACACCAACCATTTCAATTCATTCAGACTATTCAAGTTTTTTTTTACCATTTTCAAAAAAATTCCCGATTTGACTTAAATGAGACATTAATTAAATAAAACATGAAATAATGAAACCAATTATTACATTGTGGAATGATTGATTATTCTATGAAATAATAAAATCAACAATTAAAAAAATGAAAACATTCACACATACGGTTTTCTACACCAAAATTCATCTATTTATTATTATTATTCTTCTCCAGATTTTGGCGCGCTCTACCGTCCACATTTTTCACCCGATTCAAACCGTTCCAACTTCAAACTGTTCAGCCTATTCGGGAATTGCAAGCTTTCCCTTGAAAAATTCAAAAAATTCCCAGATTTCCCAAAATTCCAGCTTTTCCGGGACATTTTTTCCCATTCAAAATGAATTGGCCATTTTTCAAGCTTCCACCATTTCCACATTTTTCAACCGATTTAAACCATTCCACCTTCAACACATTCCACCGTTCTAAAAATTCAAACTACCCTTTTTCCAAGTTCAAAAAAATTCCATGATTTTCCAGAATTCTTGATTTTCCAAAGCCCTATTTTCACCCTTTTTTTCTGTCATCTACTCCTTCCACATTTTTCAACGCATTTCAACCGTTCCACCGTCAAAACATTCCTCTTAATTAGGACAAAAAAAAAACGAAGTTATTTTTTTAACTGAAAAAATTCCCGGTTTTCCCGAAATTCCAGGAATTATGTAATACCATTTCTCAATTCAACATGTTACTACTTCCGACATTACTGGACCGTTTTGGAAAATTTTAACACCAACCATTTCAATTCATTCAGACTATTCAAGTTTTTTTTTACCATTTTCCAAAAAATTCCCGATTTGACTTAAATGAGACATTAATGAAATAAAACATGAAATAATGAAACCAATTATTACATTGTGGAATGATTGATTATTCTATGAAATAATAAAATCAACAATTAAAAAAATGAAAACATTCACACATATGGTTTTCTACACCAAAATTCATCTATTTATTATTATTATTCTTCTCCAGATTTTGGTGCGCTCTACCGTCCACATTTTTCACCCGATTCAAACCGTTGCAACTTCAAACTGTTCAGCCTATTCGGGAATTGCAGGCTTTCCCTTGAAAAATTAAAAAAATTCCCAGATTTCCCAAAATTCCAGCTTTTCCGGGACATTTTTTCCCATTCAAAATGAATTGGCCATTTTTCAAGCTTCCACCATTTCCACATTTTTCAACCGATTTAAACCATTCCACCTTCAACACATTCCACCGTTCTAAAAATTCAAACTACCCTTCTTCCAAGTTCAAAAAAATTCCAGGATTTTCCAGAATTCTTGGTTTTTCAAAGCCCTATTTTCAACCTTTTTTTCTGTCAACTACTCCTTCCACATTTTTCAACGCATTTCAACCGTTCCACCGTCAAAACATTCCTCTTAATTAGGACAAAAAAAAGGAAGTTATTTTTTTAACTGAAAAAATTCCCGGTTTTCCCGAAATTCCAGGAATTCTGTAATACGATTTCTCAATTCAACATGCTACCACTTCAACATTTCTCGACTGTTTTGGAAAATTTTAACCACCAACCATTTCAACTCATTCAGACAATTCAAGTTTTTTACCATTTTCAAAAAAATTCCCGATTTGACTTAAATGCGACATTAATGAAATAAAACATGAAATAATGAAACAAATAATTACATTGTGGAATGATTGATTAATCTATGAAATAATAAAATCAACAATTAAAAAAATGAAAACATTCACACATATGGTTTTCTACGCCAAAATTCATCTATTTATTAAACTTCTTCTTCTCCAGATTTTGGCGCGCTCTACCGTCCACATTTTTCACCCGATTCAAACCGTTCCAACTTCAAACTGTTCAGCCTATTCGGGAATTGCAGGCTTTCCCTTGAAAATTTTAAAAAATTCCCAGATTTCCAGATTTTCCGGGACATTTTTCCCATTCAAAATGAATTGGCCATTTTTCAAGCTTCCACCATTTCCACATTTTTCAACCGATTTAAACCATTCCACCTTCAACACATTCCACCGTTCTAAAAATTCAAACTACCCTTTTTCCAAGTTCAAAAAAATTCCATGATTTTCCAGAATTCTTGATTTTCCAAAGCCCTATTTTCACCCTTTTTTTCTGTCATCTACTCCTTCCACATTTTTCAACGCATTTCAACCGTTCCACCGTCAAAACATTCCTCTTAATTAGGACAAAAAAAAACGAAGTTATTTTTTTAACTGAAAAAATTCCCGGTTTTCCCGAAATTCCAGGAATTATGTAATACCATTTCTCAATTCAACATGTTACTACTTCCAACATTACTCGACTGTTTTGGAAAATTTTAACACCAACCATTTCAACTCAATTAGACTATTCAAGTTTGTTTTGAACCATTTTCAAAAAAATTCCCGATTTGACTTAAATGAGACATTAATGAAATAAAACATGAAATAATGAAACAAATAATTACATTGTGGAATGATTGATTATTCTATGAAATAATAAAATCAACAATTAAAAAAATGAAAACATTCACACATATGGTTTTCTACACCAAAATTCATCTATTTATTATTATTATTCTTCTCCAAATTTTGGCGCGCTCTACCGTCCACATTTTTCACCCGATTCAAACTGTTCCAACTTCAAACTGTTCAGCCTATTCGGGAATTGCAGACTTTCCCTTGAAAAATTCAAAAAATTCCCAGATTTCCCAGAATTCCAGCTTTTCCGGGACATTTTTCCCATTCAAAATGAATTGGCCATTTTTCAAGCTTCCACCATTTCCACATTTTTCAACCGATTTAAACCATTCCACCTTCAACACATTCCACCGTTCTAAAAATTCAAACTACCCTTCTTCCAAGTTCAAAAAAATTCCAGGATTTTCCAGAATTCTTGATTTTCCAAAGTCCTATTTTCACCCTTTTTTTCTGTCATCTACTCCTTCCACATTTTTCAACGCATTTCAACCGTTCCACCGTCAAAACATTCCTCTTAATTAGGACAAAAAAAACTAAGTTATTTTTTTAACTGAAAAAATTCCCGGTTTTCCCAAAATTCCAGGAATTCTGTAATACCATTTCTCAATTCAACATGTTACTACTTCCAACATTACTCGACCGTTTTGGAAAATTTTAACACCAACCATTTCAATTCATTCAGACTATTCAAGTTTTTTTTTACCATTTTCAAAAAAATTCCCGATTTGACTTAAATGCGACAATAATGAAATAAAACATGAAATAATGAAACCAATTATTACATTGTGGAATGATTGATTATTCTATGAAATAATAAAATCAACAATTAAAAAAATGAAAACATTCACACATATGGTTTTCTACACCAAAATTCATCTATTTATTATAATTATTATTCTCCAGATTTTGGCGCGCTCTACCGCCCACATTTTTCACCCGATTCAAACCGTTCCAACTTCAAACTGTTCAGCCTATTCGGGAATTGCAGGCTTTCCCTTGAAAATTTCAAAAAATTCCCAGATTTCCAGCTTTTCCGGGACCTTTTTCCCATTCAAAATGAATTGGCCATTTTTCAAGCTTCCACCATTTCCATATTTTTTAACCGATTTAAACCATTCCACCTTCAACACATTCCACCGTTCTAAAAATTCAAACTACCCTTTTTCCAAGTTCAAAAAAATTCCAGGATTTTCCAGAATTCTTGGTTTTTCAAAGCCCTATTTACACCCTTTTTTTTCTGGCAACTACTCCTTCCACATTTTTCAACGCATTTCAACCGTTCCCCCGTCAAAACATTCCTCTTAATTAGGACAAAAAAAAGTAAGTTATTTTTTTAACTGAAAAAATTCCCGGTTTTCCCGAAATTCCAGGAATTCTGTAATACGATTTTTTTTTTAATTCAATATGTTACTACTTCCTACATTTCTCAACCGTTTTGGAAAATTTTAACCACCAACCATTTCAACTCATTCAGACAATTCAAGTTTTTTACCATTTTCAAAAAAATTCCCGATTTGACTTAAATGAGACATTAATGAAATAAAACATGAAATAATGAAACCAATTATTACATTGTGGAATTATTGATTATTCTATGAAATAATATAATCAACAATTAAAAAAATGAAAACATTCACACATATGGTTTTCTACACCAAAATTCATCTATTTATTATTATTATTATTCTCCAGATTTGGCGAGCTCTACCGTCCACATTTTTCACCCGATTCAAACCGTTCCAACTTCAAACTGTTCAGCCTATTCGGGAATTGCAGGCTTTCCCTTGAAAAATTCAAAAAATCCCCAGATTTCCCAGAAATCCAGTTTTTCTGGGGCACTTTTCCCATTCAAAATGAATTAGCCATTTTTCAAGCTTCCACCATTTCCACATTTTTCAACCGATTTAAACCATTCCACCTTCAACACATTCCACCGTTCTAAAAATTCAAACTACCCTTCTTCCAAGTTCAAAAAAAATTCCATGATTTTCCAGAATTCTTGGTTTTTCAAAGCCCTATTTTCACCCTTTTTTTCTGTCAACTACTCCTTCCACATTTTTCAACGCATTTCAACCGTTCCATCGTCAAAACATTCCTCTTAATTAGGACCAAAAAAAACTAAGTTATTTTTTTAACTGAAAAAATTCCCGGTTTTCCTGAAATTCCAGGAATTCTGTAATACCATTTCTCAATTCAACATGTTACTACTTCCGACATTTCTCGACCGTTTTGGAAAATTTTAACACCAACCATTTCAACTCAATTAGACTATTCAAGTTTGTTTTGAACCATTTTCAAAACAATTCCCGATTTGACTTAAATGAGACATTAATGAAATAAAACATGAAATAATGAAACCAATTATTACATTGTGGAATGATTGATTATTCTATGAAATAATAAAATCAACAATTAAAAAAATGAAAACATTCACACATATGGTTTTCTACACCAAAATTCATCTATTTATTATTATTATTCTTCTCCAGATTTTGGTGCGCTCTACCACCCACATTTTTCACCCGATTCAAACCGTTCCAACTTCAAACTGTTCAGCCTATTCGGGAATTGCAAGCTTTCCCTTGAAAAATTCAAAAAAATCCCAGATTTCCCAAAATTCCAGCTTTTCCGGGACATTTTTTCCCATTCAAAATGAATTGGCCATTTTTCAAGCTTCCACCATTTCCACATTTTTCAACCGATTTAAACCATTCCACCTTCAACACATTCCACCGTTCTAAAAATTCAAACTACCCTTCTTCCAAGTTCAAAAAAATTCCAGGATTTTCCAGAATTCTTGGTTTTTCAAAGCCCTATTTTCAACCTTTTTTTCTGTCAACTACTCCTTCCACATTTTTCAACGCATTTCAACCGTTCCACCGTCAAAACATTCCTCTTAATTAGGACAAAAAAAAAAACTAAGTTATTTTTTGAACTGAAAAAATTTCCGGTTTTCCCGAAATTCCAGGAATTATGTAATACCATTTCTCAATTCAACATGTTACTACTTCCAACATTACTCGACCGTTTTGGAAAATTTTAACACCAACCATTTCAATTCATTCAGACTATTCAAGTTTTTTTTTACCATTTTCAAAAAAATTCCCGATTTGACTTAAATGAGACATTAATGAAATAAAACATGAAATAATGAAACCAATAATTACATTGTGGAATGATTGATTATTCTATGAAATAATAAAATCAACAATTAAAAAAATGAAAACATTCACACATATGGTTTTCTACACCAAAATTCATCTATTTATTATTATTATTCTTCTCCAGATTTTGGCGCGCTCTACCGTCCACATTTTTCACCCGATTCAAACCGTTCCAACTTCAAACTGTTCAGCCTATTCGGGAATTGCAGGCTTTCCCTTGAAAAATTCAAAAAAATTCCCAGAATTCCAGCTTTTCCGGGACATTTTTCCCATTCAAAATGAATTGGCCATTTTTCAAGCTTCCACCATTTCCACATTTTTCAACCGATTTAAACCATTCCACCTTCAACACATTCCACCGTTCTAAAAATTCAAACTACCCTTTTTCCAAGTTCAAAAAAATTTCATGATTTTCCAGAATTCTTGGTTTTCCAAAGCCCTATTTTCAACCTTTTTTTCTGTCAACTACTCCTTCCACATTTTTCAACGCATTTCAACCGTTCCACCGTCAAAACATTCCTCTTATTTAGGACAAAAAAAAACAAAGTTATTTTTTTAACTGAAAAATTTCCCGGTTTTCCCGAAATTCCAGGAATTCCGTAATACCATTTCTCAATTCAACATGTTACTACTTCCGACATTTCTCGACCGTTTTGGAAAATTTTAACACCAACCATTTCGACTCATTCAGACTATTCAAGTTTTTTTACCATTTTCAAAAAAATTCCCGATTTGACTTAAATGCGACATTAATGAAATAAAACATAAAATAATGAAACCAATTATTACATTGTGGAATGATTGATTAATCTATGAAATAATAAAATCAACAATTAAAAAAATGAAAACATTCACACATATGGTTTTCTACACCAAAATTCATCTATTTATTAAACTTCTTCTTCTTCTCCAGATTTTGGCGCGCTCTACCGCCCACATTTTTCACCCGATTCAAACCGTTCCAACTTCAAACTGTTCAGCCTATTCGGGAATTGCAGACTTTCCCTTGAAAAATTCGAAAAATTCCCAGATTTCCAGCTTTTTTGGGACACTTTTCCCATTCAAAATGAATTGGCCATTTTTAAAGCTTCCACCATTTCCACATTTTTCAACCGATTTAAACCATTCCACCTTCAACACATTCCACCATTCTAAAAATTCAAACTACCCTTCTTCCAAGTTCAAAAAAATTCCATGATTTTCCAGAATTCTTGATTTTCCAAAGCCCTATTTTCACCCTTTTTTTCTGTCATCTACTCCCTCCACATTTTTCAACGCATTTCAACCCTTCCACCGTCAAAACATTCCTCTTAATTAGGACAACAACAAAAAACTAAGTTATTTTTTTAACTGAAAAAATTCCCAGTTTTCCCGAAATTCCAGGAATTCTGCAATACCATTTCTCAATTCAATGTGTTACTACTTCCAACATTTCTCGACCGTTTTGGGCAATTTTAACCACCAACCATTTCAACTCATTAAGACTATTTAAGTTTTTTTTACCATTTTCAAAAAGATTCCAGATTTTTCCGAAATTCCCTAATACCATTTACTACTTCAACATTTCTTGACGGATTTAAACAATTCCAACACCAACCAATTCAGTCATTCAGGACATTCATGCTCTTAATCATTTTTAAGAAATCCCACTTCTCCCAAAATTCCCAAATTTCCCATTGAAATGAATGGGACAGTTTTCCAAGTTGCACAAATCCCACATTTTTCAACCTTTTCAAACCCTTCAAACCATTAGGCTGCTGCCTCCGGGACACAACCTCGGATAAGTGGAAGAAGATGGATGGCTGGATGTTCCGCTTTAAGTATTTCTAAAATTCACAAACTAGTCCTTTTTTTTTCCTCCAATCACCAAGATTTTTCGACCCGTTGCCAGCCCAAACATGCACTTAATAACCTACATTAGAGATGTCCGATAATGGCTTTTTGCCGATATCCGATATTCCGATATTGTCCAACTCTTAATTACCGATACCGATATCAACCGATACCGATATATACAGTCGTGGAATGAACACATTATTATGCCTAATTTGGACAACCAGGTATGGTTGTCCAAATTAGGCAAGGTAGGCCAAATTATCAGCCTTCCCGGTAAGGTTTATTCAGGTGTACTGGAGAGGAGGCTACGCCGGATAGTCGAACCTCGGATTCAGGAGGAACAGTGTGGTTTTCGTCCTGGTCGTGGAACTGTGGACCAGCTCTATACTCTCGGCAGGGTCCTTGAGGGTGCATGGGAGTTTGCCCAACCAGTCTACATGTGCTTTGTGGACTTGGAGAAGGCATTCGACCGTGTCCCTCGGGAAGTCCTGTGGGGAGTGCTCAGAGAGTATGGGGTATCGGACTGTCTGATTGTGGCAGTCCGCTCCCTGTATGATCAGTGTCAGCTTGGTCCGCATTGCCGGCAGTAAGTCGGACACGTTTCCGGTGAGGTTTGGACTCCGCCAAGGCTGCCCTTTGTCACCCATTCTGTTCATAACCTTTATGGACAGAATTTCTAGGCGCGGTCAAGGTGTTGAGGGGATCCGGTTTGGTGGCTGCGGGATTAGGTCTCTGCTTTTTGCAGATGATGTGGTCCTGATGGCTTCATCTGGCCAGGATCTTCAGCTCTCACTGGATCGGTTCGCAGCCGAGTGTGAAGCGACTGGGATGAGAATCAGCACCTCCAAGTCCGAGTCCATGGTTCTCGCCCGGAAATGGGTGGAGTGCCATCTCCGGGCTGGGGAGGAGACCCTGCCCCAAGTGGAGGAGTTCAAGTACCTAGAAGTCTTGTTCACGAGTGAGGGAAGAGTGGATGGTGAGATCGACAGGTGGCGTCTTCAGTAATGCGGACGCTGTATCGATCCGTTGTGGTGAAGAAGGAGCTGAACCGGAAGGCAAAGCTCTCAATTTACCGGTCGATCTACGTTCCCATCCTCCCCTATGGTCATGAGCTTTGGGTTTTGACTGAAAGGACAAGATCACGGGTACAAGCGGCCGAAATGAGTTTCCTCCGCCGGGTGGCGGGGCTCTCCCTTAGAGATAGGGTGAGAAGCTCTGCCATCCGGGGGGAGCTCAAAGTAAAGCCGCTGCTCCTCCACATCGAGAGGAGCCAGATGAGGTGGTTCGGGCATCTGGTCAGGATGCCACCCGAACGCCTCCCTAGGGAGGTGTTTAGAGCACGTCCAACTGGTAGGAGGCCACTGGGAAGACCCAGGACACGTTGGGAAGACTGTGTCTCCCGGCTGGCCTGGGAACACCTCGGGATCTCCCGGGAAGAGCTGGACGAAGTGGCTGGGGAGAGGGAAGTCAGGGCGTCCCTGCTTAGGCTGCTGCCCCCGCGATCCGACCTCGGATAAGCGGAAGAAGATGGATGGATGGATGGATGGTATGGTGAAGATAAGGTCCTTTTTAAAAATATTAATAAGATAAATAAATTAAAAACATTTTCTTGAATAAAAAAGAAAGTAAAACAATATAAAAACAGTTACGTAGTGTCACGTGGGGGGGTCGCAGCGTGCTGCGGGGTTGTTCTTCCAACGCAAAAATGGCTCCGGACGACAGCGTGAAGGTAGGCTAGGATTTATTAACATAAATCACGCACTACCACAAACATAAACAATACAACAACAACAAAAAAAAGGCAAGCGTGCCTAAAACGCAAGTGCGGCTAATCTTTAGCAGAAGCTATGGCATGGACAGGGAAACTTACTTGGTCAGAGCAAGACATAAACCGGTGTGACATCAAAACAACGCAGGCAGAACGAGTGATGAACAAAGGTAGGCTTAAATAACAGTGACATGATTGGTGACAGGTGTGTGTGTGAGTCCGAACGTGAAACAGGTGCGTGGACGTGACAGGTGAAAACTAATGGTTGCTATGGTGACAAACAAACAAAAGTGCACAAAAAGTCCAAAAACAAAACCGAACATGACTAAAACAAAACATGATCACACCGACATGACACGTAGAAACTAGTAATTAATGAAAATGAGTCAAATGAAGTGTTAAAGGTTAGTACTATTAGTGGACCAGCGGCACGCACAATCATGTGTGCTTACGGACTGTATCCCTGCAGACTGTATTGAGGCCCTGAGGCAGCACCTGCAGGCGTTTGAGCGAGAGAAGAAGAAGGAGAACGCGCTCTCCTACGCCAGCATCTTAGAGCAGCAGATCCTCAACGTGGACCGAGAGATGCTGGACAAGCTGTCAGCCAATCATGACGAAGCAGGCACCACATGTCTGGTGGCCCTGCTGTCCGACAGAGAGCTGACAGTGGCCAACGTTGGCGACTCACGCGGCGTGCTCTGCGACAAAGACGGAAACGCCATTGCGCTATCGCACGACCACAAACCGTATCAGCTCAAAGAGCGCAAGAGGATCAAGAGAGCAGGAGGCTTCATCAGTTTTAACGGATCCTGGAGAGTCCAGGGAATCCTGGCAATGTCCCGCTCTCTCGGGGACTATCCACTCAAGCACCTCAACGTGGTCATCCCCGATCCAGACATGATGACCTTCGACCTGGACAAACTGCAGCCGGAGTTTATGATCTTGGCGTCAGACGGCCTGTGGGACGCCTTCAGTAACGAAGAGGCGGTGCGGTTTGTCCGCGAGCGCCTGGACGAGCCTCATTTCGGTGCCAAGAGCATCGTCCTTCAGTCCTTCTACCGCGGTTGCCCCGACAACATCACGGTCATGGTGGTCAAGTTCAAAAGCGGGGCGGGAGGGAGTAGCAAGGCCGGGGACTAGGGTCAAGTCCTTTGGGATGGGATGAAACTAACAGTAAAACTGGACATACAAACCTAATTACGTTCGACGCTTATATTCAAGACATCACCTAAGAACAAAGTACCCAACCAGTGGGGACGGCGTGGCACGGTTGGCAGAGTGGCCGTGCCAGCAACCTGATGGTTCCTGGTTCGATCCCCACCTTCTACCAACTTTGTCATGTTCGTTGTGTCCTTAAGCAAGACACGTCACCCTTGCTCCTGATGGGTCGCGGTTAGGGCCTTGCATGGCAGCTCCCACCATCAGTGTGTGAGTGAATGGGTGAATGTGGAAATAGTGTCAAAGCGCTTTGAGTACCTTAAAGGTAGAAAAGCGCTATACAAGTATAACCCATTATATATATTGTAGGAACCAGAATATTAATAACAGAAAGAAACAACCCTTTTGTGTGAATGGGGGAGGGAGGTTTTTTGGGTTGGTGCACTAATTGTAAGTGTGTCTTGTGTTTTTTATGTTAATTTAATAAAAAAAACAAAAAAACGATACCGATAATAAGAAAACCGATACCGATCATTTCCGATATTACATTTTAAATCATTTAAAATGTAGTAACATCTCTAACCTACATGTATGATTGTTTATGCAGTATCTTTTTACATGTTCCACCGCCGGACCCCGTTCTTGTTTGAATGGCAAAGGAGAAATGTGACAGCTGTGTTGTACTCACAGGTTCGCCAGGTTGTCCGCTTGGCCCGACGGGTCCGTCTGATCCCTATAAAAAAAAAACAGTAATTCAACTCACTTTATCAAAATGAGTGCTGAATAAATATATATCTTCAGTGTTATAATGTGTGAAAGGAGCTCATTTGAATGATTCAGCCCCTCGCTGATAAGACTCTGAAACATCCGTAACTATCTGAAAGAGTAATAGACTGCTTTCTTTCACCGCATCAATTGATCTTGACAGAAAGTTCAGTCGAGTCTTTTTAGAGGAAAAAAAATCTCAAGTGCATGAACTACAGAGTGGTTCAATTGGATTTCTTTCTTGAAACCAGAGCAGGACTGCAGCTTCCATACGGCATGTAGGGTTGATCCATTTATCCGGCTATAAAGTCTCCTTTAACCTTGCAAAAGAAAATGCGCCACAAACAAAAGCCACGTTCTGCACTCACCTTCTCTCCTGAGTCTCCGACAGGCCCGTGAGGACCGGGCTTCCCTCGCTCCCCCTGAAGAAAATACAAGCACATTAGCTCTCATTTATTTTAAGATTCCCTATTACGCCAAAGTGACTTTTTAATGACGTCCGACAGTAAAGTGTGTCCCCCCAGAGCCTGTTTGAGCACCGAAACGCGAGAGAAATGATAATAATAATAATAATAATAGATTGTATTTGTAAAAAGCACTTTACATTGAGTAAACAACCTCAAAGTGCTACAGTGTATTAAAACAAATAAAAATAAAAAGATAATAAAAAATAAATAAAAATAAAAACTAGAACAGCCAAATAGCTAACACTAGTATGCATATTTCTAAAAAAAAAAAAGGCTTTTTTAAAAAGAAGGGTTTTTAGGCCTACAATTTGATTGATCATTTGTTTTGAAATCATAAATCAAGCGGATATTTAAGTACAGTATTTATCTTTATTTTAAGCAATAAATATTTTTGGAATACATGATGATATATTATTTGGATAATATTGAATTTTAAAAGGTATGCAATTGCATGCAGTACATGATTTTTAATGTCAAAAGGGAAAGAAGAAATATATTTAGTAAGAAAAGATTAAGCATTTTATTAACGCATATTATTTCCAGGCTTTCGCGGGCCACGTAAAATAATGTGGCGGGCCTGATTTTGACACCTGTCCTCCAGTGATAATGGTACTTATGGAAATGTACTTTATTTTCCTTTGAAAGAGAGGGTCCACACCTTCAGGTACCTTGGAGTCCACATCTCTAATGACTTCTCCTGGACAGTCAACACCACATCAATCATCAAGAAGGCTCAGCAGCGGCTACACTTCCTTAGAGTCCTCGGGAAGTACAACCTGAAGCCTGACCTGCTGCTGACCTTCTACCGCTCGTCCATCGAGAGCCTGCTGACCTACTGTATTACGGTATGGTACGGCAGCTGCACTGCAGCAGACAGGGAGAGGCTGCAAAGAGTGGTCAAGACGGCTCAGAAGATCATCGGCCGCCCTCTCCCCTCTCTGACGGACATCTACACCTCCCGCTGCCTCAACAGAGCCAGTGCCATCATCAAGGACAGCACCCACCCTGGCTCTGACCTGTTCCACTTGCTGCCCTCTGGGAAGCGCTACAGGTGCATTAAAACCAAAACAAACAGGCTAAAGAACAGCTTCTTCCCCAGGGCCATAACCATCCTGAACGGACTGCCCCATTGTCCCTCATAACTGCCTTCTCTTCGGTGCAATAACCCATTCCACCAACCACCCTGTTTTTTTTTTGTTTGTTTTTTTGTTTTTTTTCATGTATATATTCATTTCACACCATATTCATTGCACTTCTACATTTTTTATATTTTTATATATTTGCACATTGTTTTTCTAGCATGCACACATCGCACTGTATGGAATGGCTTCAATCTCGTTACCTTGCGTAATGACAATAAAGCTGATTCTGATTCTGATTCTGAAAGGATTATTACCTTAGGGGAGTGGCTCCACACTGTGTATGGAGAAACAGTTAGCTGCTCAGCCGCCCCACCCACCAGCGCCACGCCGTTTAAAATGTTTCTCCACAAACGGAACGGGGCTTGAAGCAGATGCTACCTGGGTGTACACCGTCAACGCTGAATCACGGAGATGATGCCGACGGACATCTGCCGCGTGTGACGTGGAGGCGTTAGAGCGCGGAGGTGTGGAGTGTGCGGTAATGGCTGGAACCCACCTTATGTCCTTGGATGCCTGGCAGTCCTGGCAGGCCGTCGAAACCTCGGTCACCCTGTGAGGTAACACAGAAAAACGTGCATGTGGATGTGGATGGGTCAACATTTGCAAAGTAATTAGTCAGTCGTTAGTCCCCTTCATTCCACCTGAATCTTAATGTGGGTCAGTTGTAAGCATCCAATGTTATGGGAACAGCTAGGGGAAGTCACCTTCTGTTCCCTTGTCTGATACCAACCTCTTTAGCACCGCCCTAGTGGCTCCCTGGACCTCTTTCAGAGATGTGTGAAAATGGAAAAAATAGTTTTATAATATTTTCTGTAGGAGGAAACATGACACGAACCTTCCTAATTGTTAGAAATCCCACTGTTTATGTTAAACATGCTTCACTGATGAGAGTATTTGGCAAGCATTGGTTTGTCCTACTAATTTTGTCATGTCTGTGTAATCATGTTTTGTTTTAAGTCATGTTTTGTTTAGTTTCTGGCTTTTCACTCCCTTGTCTTGTTTGCATGATTACCCATTAGTTTCACCTGTTCCACGTTTGGACTCATTGTGCACTCTTGATTGTCACCATAGCAACCCATTAGTTTTCACCTGTCACGTCACGCACCTGTTTCACGTCTTGAGTCACGCACCTGTTTTCGTTAATCATGTCTGTAGTATTTAAGTTCAGTGTTTTTCAGTTTGTCTTTCTGACGACCTCACCACATTTATGCTCTGTCCATTCTTTCCATGTCCAATCCTCAAGCAACTATTTTTGTCCAAGCCAAGTAAGTTTTTGTTCCATGTTTATAGTCTTTTTGGTTTCATAGTTTGTTCTCCGCCATTGTGCGTGTTTTTTCGTTTGTACTTTTTTTTGATATATTAATAAATCATGTACCTTCATTCCCGTCTCGCCCGAGCCAACTTTCCGTTGCATCCCGGAAAAGCAAACACCCAAGATCAAGACATGACAAATTTCAGCGATCCTTGAACTCATCGTAGTGTGTATACACTAGGGTTGTACGGTATGCCGGCATTAGTATAGTACCGCGATACTAATGAATCATTTTCGGTACTATATCGCCTCTGAAACGTACCGGTCCCGCAGCATGTAAACAAACGCCATAGGTGGATCTACACCTGACGTCCACTGTAATGATATCAAGTACAGGCACGTATCTAGAAGATACTACTATGATTACGTCGATATTTTTTGGCATCACAACATCTTCTCTTGTTTTTTAAAAATTTAAATTATGTTTATAAAGTCAGTAAATACGTCCCTGGACACATGAGGACTTTGAATATGACCAATATATGATCCTGTAACTACTTGGTGTCGGATTGATACCTAAATGTGTGGTATCATCCAAAACTAATGTAAAGTATCAAAGAAGAGAAGAATAAGTGATTATTACATTTTAACAGAAGTGTAGATAGAACATGTTAAAAGAGAAAGTAAGCAGATATTAACAGTAAATGAACAAGTAGATTAATAATTCATTTTCTACCACTTGTCCTTAATAATGTGTACAAAATAATAGGTGTATAAATGACACAATATGTTACTGCATACGACTAATTAGGAGTCTTTGTTTGTCTACTTACTACTAAAAGACAAGTTGTCTAGTATGTTCACTATTTTATTTAAGGACTAAATTGCAATTGCAATGTGTATATATCATTTATACACACATACACATTGGCCCCCCCCCAGATACATTTTGTCTCTCAATGTGGCCCCCGAGTCAAAATATTTGCCCTGCTTCGAAAAGCTGTGCACTACAAAACATGACCGCAAGTCTTGAACTATAGAAAGTATTTCAATGTAACGGTAATCTACGTCACAGCAGCTCAGACCAGGAACAAAGCAGAGTGGGCGGGGTTTGTTTACAGAGCCGCCAACCCCGAAACGTGAGTGTCAGGAACAGATGCGGAAGCACATTTTTTACAACAAATGTCTGCATAAAAGTGATAATATATCATATTTTTGCATTCATATTTTGCTGTTTGCTACATTTTTGTTGTGTTTTGCTTGATTGTAAATTATGTCTATGGAGGAGCTGGTCTGAGAAGTAAAAAGAATGGTGTTAATATTCAGTGTTTTATTGTTCATAGTTAATATTGTAAATCCCACGTAAAAGAGGAGCGATGTTCATATGTTGTTAATATTCAGTGTTTTATTGTTCATAGTTAATATTGTAAATCCCATGTAAAAAAGGGGTGATGTTCATATGTTGTTAATATTCAGTGTTTTATTGTTCATAGCTAATATTGTAAATCCCACGTAAAAGAGGAGCGATGTTCATATGTTGTTAATATTCAGTGTTTTATTGTTCATAGTTAATATTGTAAATCCCACGTAAAAGAGGAGCGATGTTAATATGTTGTTAATATTTAGTGTTTTATTGTTCATAGTTAATATTGTAAATCCCACTTTCTTTATTTTCATGTACATTTTGGGTGTCCCATTCAGTAAAAAAAACTGTAAAATTCCATTCCGTTTTTTTTGAGGTGGTCTGTCATAACTTTTTTAGAATTCTATCTCGCACATTGCGACTTTTGGTATTAGTGTTCCTGAAAAAAAAAAGGGATTTTACAGCAGATTTTTACAACTAAATGTGTATATATCATTTATACACACGTACACATTGGCCCCCCCCCAGACACATTTTTTCTCTCAATGTGGCCCTTGAGTGGAAATATTTTCCCAGCTCTGTGTTGGACCCTACAGTTTGCTCACCTTAGTGCCCGTTTCACCTGGAATTCCACGCCCGCCATCAGTTCCAGAACGCCCCTATAACACCAATCAAAAGGCTTCAACTCACGAGTGCACCAGATAAGGGTTTTGATCCAGACTGGTACTCACCCTCTTTCCTGCCTTTCCATTACTCCCTTGGGTTCCTGGCAACCCTTGAGGGCCCTGTATTCAAAAGGCAAATGGAGCAAAAAACTAAATAATGCAAGAGGATGAAGGGAAATCGATACGGTGACAAGGACAGAGAATGACGGAGGGAAGCTTGCAGTGATGTAAACATTCTCACCGGAGGGCCGGGGTCTCCTATGTCTCCTTTGTGGCCGGCGGGGCCAGGAGCGCCCTGAAGAGTAAACGTTATTGACACGTGGAGCTAAAAAGTGGCAGTAATCCTTCTTCAAAAAAACGGTCAAGGTCAGAAGTGTGGCTTACCAGCGGGCCTGATCTCCCTGTAAGACCCAGGGGACCTGGGGGTCCCTTCATGGACAGCTGGAGGACAAGTACAGTGTAAATTGCAGTGAATTACTCCTCTTCTGTATTAGACTCCAGGCCCGCAGGCCAAATGTGGCCCTTAAATTACATTGCGTAGATCCTCAAAAACAGCAATGCTAAATTAGGATTTTAATGATGATTAAAAAAAAATTGTAGCCTTGAAAGCCCTCTAAAACAACTTCAAAACCCTCCATCAACGTGTTATATACACACTGCAATTATATATAAAATGTAATAATAGACACTTTCATAACAATATGTAATACGTACAATACACACACTGCAAGTATATATAAAATGTAATAATAGACACTTTCATAACAATATGTAATACGTACAATATACACACTGCAAGTATATATATAATGTAGTAACTGACACCTTCATAACAATATGTAATATGTACAATATACACACTGCAAGTATATATATAATGTAGTAACAGACACCTTCATAACAATATGTAATTTGTACAATATACACACTGCAAGTATATATATATATTGTAATAATAGACACCTTCATAACAATATGTAATATGTACAATATACACACTGCAAGTATATATATAATGTAGTAACAGACACCTTCATAACTATATGTAATATGTACAATATACACACTGCAAGTATATATATAATGTAATAATAGACACCTTGCAAGTATATATATACCGGTAATGTAATAATAGACACCTGCATAACAATATGTAATATATACAATATACACACTGCAAGTATATATATAATGTAGTAACAGACACCTCATAACAAGATGTAATATGTACAATATACACACTGCAAGTATATATATAATGTAGTAACAGACACCTTCATAACAATATGTAATATGTACAATATACACACTGCAAGTATATATATAATGTAATAATAGACACCTTCCTACCAATATGTAATATGCACAATATACACACTGCAAGTATATATATATTGTAGTAACAGACACTTTCATAACAATATGTAATATGTACAATATACACACTGCAAGTAAATATATATTGTAATAATAGACACCTTCATTACAATATGTAATATGTACAATATACACACTGCAAGTATATATATATAATATAGTAACTGACACCTTCATAACAATATGTAATATGTACAATATACACACTGCAAGTGTATATATAATGTAGTAACAGACACCTTCATAACAATATGTAATATGTACAATATACAAACTGCAAGTGTATGTATAATGTAGTAACAGACACCTTCATAACAAGATGTAATATGTACAATATACACACTGCAAGTATATATATATAGTGTAGTAACAGACACCTTCATAACTATATGTAATATGTACAATATACACACTGCAAGTATATATATAATGTAGTAACAGACACCTTCATAACAATATGTAATATGTACAATATACACACTGCAAGTATATATATATTGTAGTAACAGACACTTTCATAACAATATGTAATATGTACAATATACACACTACAAGAACATATATAATGTAGTAACAGACACCTTCATAACAATATGTAATATGTACAATATACACACTGCAAGTGTATATATAATGTAGTAACAGACACCTTCATAACAAGATGTAATATGTACAATATACACACTGCAAGTATATATAATGTAGTAACAGACACTTTCATAACAATATGTAATATGTACAATATACACACTGCAAGTATATATATATATATATAGTGTAGTAACAGACACCTTCATAACTATATGTAATATGTACAATATACACACTGCAAGTCTTTATATAATGTAGTAACAGACACCTTCATAACAATATGTAATATGTACAATATACACACTGCAAGTATATATATAATGTAGTAACAGACACCTTCATAAAAATATGTAATATGTACAATATACACACTGCAAGTATATATATATTGTAATAATAGACACCTTCATAACAATATGTAATATGTACAATATACACACTGCAAGTATATATATAATGTAGTAACAGACACCTTCATAACAATATGTAATATGTACAATATACACACTACAAGTATATATATATTGTAGTAACAGACACTTTCATAACAATATGTAATATGTACAATATACACACTGGAAGTATATATATATATATATATATATATATATATATATATATATATATATATATATATATATATATATAATGTAGTAACAAACACCTTCATAACAATATGTAATATGCACAATAGACACACTGCAAGTATATATATAATGTAGTAACTGACTAGTTCTACAATAATATAGACTGGTAAATGTTGATAACATTCAAAGATTAGCATCAATACGAATGGCCCATCGAATCCTAAATAACACTGCACCAGCGCCACTTAAGCACTTTGTCCAGTTTACATGTACTGTGACAACTAGAAACACACCATGAATTGATTAACGTGGACCCCGACTTAAACAAGTTGAAAAACTTATTGGGGTGTTACCATTTAGTGGTCAATTGTACGGAATATGTACTGTACTGTGTAATCTACTAATAAAAGTCTCAATCAATCAAAAAAAAAACCCAACACAAGCCTCCACTAGGGGGCAGTGTAGCGTACCCAGATGTAAAACCCCTTTTGCACAATCAGCCTTTTTCATATAAAGCGATAAAGGAATGGAACGACCTCACAACAAACTTGAAAAGTCTAACAGATGACTCTTCGTTCACAGTTGAAGTTAAAAAGTGGCTTTGGAGCAAGCAAAGTTGCTCACACGGTCACTAAGGTGGACACTATTTGTATTATATTCATGCATATATATATATTTTTTTATAAATGATGACAGACGTGAACAAAAGCATGTATTGTCTATGAGTTATGATGTAGAGGAGGGGTGGTTGTATTGTATATTAAGGGCATTTTATGACTTTTCTTAATTTCATTACATGCTATAGTATGATTTTATTGTTATAATTTTATTGCATGATTTTTGACAACAAGAGCATGTATTGTCTATGAGTTATGATGTAAAGGAGAGGTGGTTGTATTGTATATTAAGTATGTGTCAATGAAAGGGCATTTTATGACTTTTCTTAATTTGATTACATGCTATAGTATAATGTGTGAATGTTGTCTGTCTATCTGTGTTGGCCCTGCGATGAGGTGGCGACTTGTCCAGGGTGTACCCCGCCTTCCGCCCGATTGTAGCTGAGATAGGCTCCAGCGCCCCCCGCGACCCCGAAGGGAATAAGCGGTAGAAAATGGATGGATGGATGGGCTATAGTATAATTTTATTGTTATAATTTTATTGCATGAAGGGAATAAGCGGTAGAAAATGGATGGATGGATGGATTTTTAACGGCAAAAGCATGTATTGTCCATGTGTTATGATGTAAAGGAGAGGTGCTTGTATTGTATAATAAGTATGTGTCAATGAAAGGGCATTTTATGACTTTTCTTAATTTGAATACATGCTATAGTATAATTTTATTGCATGATTTTAACGACAAGAGCATGTATTGTCTATGAGTTATGATGTAAAGGAGAGGTGGTTTTATTGTATATTAAGTATGTGTCAATGAAAGGACATTTTATGACTTCTTAATTTGATTACATGCTATAGTATGATTTTATTGTTATAATTTTATTGCATGAAGGGAATAAGCGGTAGAAAATTGATGGATGGATGGATTTTTAACGGCAAAAGCATGTATTGTCTATGAGTTATGATGTAAAGGAGAGGTGGTTGTATTGTATAATAAGTATGTGTCAATGAAAGGACATTTTATGACTTTTCTTAATTTGATTACATGCTATAGTATAATTTTATTGTTATAATTTTATTGTGTGATTTTTAACGACAAGAGCATGTATTGTCCATGTGTTATGATGTAAAGGAGAGGTGGTTGTATTGTATATTAAGTATGTGTCAATGAAGGACATTTTATGACTTTTCTTAATTTGATTACATGCTACAGTATAATTTTATTGTTATAATTTTATTGCATGATTTTTAACGACAAGAGCATGTATTGTCTATGAGTTATGATGTAAAGGAGAGGTGGTTTTATTGTATAATAAGTATGTGTCAATGAAAGGACATTTTATGACATTTCTTAATTTGATTACATGCTATAGTATAATTTATTGCATGATTTTTGTATCTCTTTAATTTAGGTTGCCAGGGACTGCAAATGGAAATTAGCTATTTATGTTTTCATGCCTTCAAATAAAGACTGAACTAAAAACAGCAGAGCACTCTTGTCATACAGACAGGATCCCTGCGACTATTTAGAAACTAGCAAAGCCTTGTTCTAGAACTTACCTGGGCTTGCTGTATGATGGCTTGTGCTTGGGCCTCCTGGGGGGACACCACTGGCCCCTTTTGGGAATCTCCTCCATAGTGGAACTGAGGGCAAGAATGAAGCAGTCAGAGGAGTGGATGAAGCTCGGTCAAACAGCTCCCCCTTGTGGCCACACTGTGTCATGTGTGCAGGACTGGGTCAGTCAGGTCTTACTGGGAGCATCAGCAAGGTTCCTGGTGGACCCGGAACACCGTCAACCCCGGAGAGACCAGGGCGTCCTGTTGGACCCTTAAAAGACATGAAAAGGATGAGCTTGATACATGTTTTAGTTTGTAAGTCTAATTAAACATCAGTCATCCGTGCTAATCTGATTAAAATGTCTTTTTTTTTAATTTTTTTAAATCCAATAGATTAAGGGATTCATTTGGGGAAATGTTTGCACAGTGATTTCATTAAAAGATTGCCGTTTGATTTGATCTCAAGAAGTAATCTTAGTTGTGGTCACTTGTAGTCCTGTGTTGTGTTGTGCACAGTGAGCAAGCACAGCCAGCACAAAAAAGGAGGTCAAGTGTGTGTGTACGTGTATGTGTGTGTGTACGTGTATGTGTGTGTGTGTTCTTGTATTTGTAGCCTTCTTGAGACATCAACAAGGAAAAGTAGCTTCCATATGAGGACCGGTGAACAAGTTAGGAGTAAAATCATGGTCCCAATACAGGAAAACTATTGCATCTAATAGAGAGCCAAATACTAGAGTCCGTGAACATTGCTCCAAAGTCAGGATTTTTTGTTGATTTAATGTGCATTCAAAAGTAAACATTGACAGGTGCAAAGGCAGCAATATATGATAAAACAAGCTAAAGAAGGACTTCCCTATTCATCCCCGGAAAAAAAAACCCCGCCAGGTGAACGGCTGATTTTACGACTTCCGGTGCTGACGTAAGACAACCCGCGTCAAAATGATGGTGGTCCCAAAAAGGAGGGATTTTTCAAAATGACTATGTGTCGGTTTTAAAAGTGCTCCCCCTATGGTCAACATATAAAATACAAGTGTGTGTAAAAAATTGAAGCGCTCCCCCTCTGGTCAACATATGAAATAACAAGTGTGTGTAAGAAATTTAAATGCGTCCCCTTTGGCCAAAATTAATGAAAAAAAATTAAATTTGTATATAGAGACATACTGTAATAACTTGAAGTAAATAATGAAGATTAAAAACCAATTACAAACAAAAAATTATAAAAAAACTCTAAAAACTGACCTTTTTCATATTTGCATAGTATGTATATATTATTAATGTTGTAAATACACATCGTTATATATCTAGAGAGGGTGGTCCTAAAGAAGGAGGCATTTTTTCCGAGGTATCAAGAAGGTAACAAATACAAGAATGTGTGTGTGTGTGTATGTATGTTTGTGTGTATGTGTGTGTTCTTGTATTTCTAGCCTTCTTGAGACATCAACAAGGAAAAGTAGCTTCCATATGAGGACCGGTGAACAAGTAAGGACATAAATCATGGTCCCAATACAGGAAAACCATTGCATCTAATAGAAAGCCAAATACTAGAGTCCGTGAACATTGCTCCAAAGTCAGGATTTTTTGTTAATTTAATGTGCATACAAAAGTAAACATTGACAGGTGCAAAGGCAGCAATATATGATAAAACAAGCTAAAGAAGGACTTCCCTATTCATCCCCGAAAAAACCCGGCAGGTGAACAGCTGATTTTACGACTTCCGGTGCTGACGTAAGACAACCCGCGTCAAAATGAGAGTGGTCCCAAAAAGGAGGGATTTTTCAAATTGACTATGTGTCGGTTTTAAAAGTGCTCCTCCATCTGGTCAACATATGAAATACCAAGTGTGTGTAAAAATTTCAAGTGCTCCCCCTCTGGTCAACATATGAAATAACAAGTGTGTGTAAAATATTTAAGTGCTTCCCCTCTGGTCAACATATGAAATAACAAGTGTGTGTAAGAAATTGAAATGCGTCCCCTTTGGCCAAAATTAATGAAAAAAAATTAAATTTGTATATAGAGACATACTGTAATAACTTGAAGTAAATAATGAAGATTAAAAACCAATTACAAACAAAAAATTCAAAAAAACCTCTAAAAACTTACCTTTTTCCTATTTGCATAGTATGTATATATTATTAATGTTGTAAATACAAATGTTTATATATCTAGAAAGGGTGGTCCTAAAGAGGGAGGCATTTTTTCCGAGGTATCAAGAAGGTAACAAATACAAGAATGTGTGTGTGTGTTTGTATGTGTGTGTTCTTGTATTTCTCGCCTTCTTGAGACATCAACAAGGACATGTAGCTTCCATATGAGGAGGTGTGAACAAGTTAGGACATAAATCATGGTCCCAATACAGGAAAACCATTACATCTAACAGAGAGCCAAATATTAGAGTCCGTGAACATTGCTCCAAAGTCAAGATTTTTTGTTGATTTAATGTGCATTCAAAAGTAAACAGGTGCAAAGGCTTGGTGAACAGCTGATTTTACGACTTCCGGTGATCCCAAATTGACTGTGTGTCCGTTTTAAAAGTGCTCCCCCTCTGGTCAAGATATGAAATAACAAGTGTGTGTAAACATTTGAAGTGCTCCCCCTCTGGTCAACATATGAAATAACAAGTGTGTGTAAACATTTAAAGTGCTCCCCCTCTGGTCAACATATGAAATAACAAGTGTGTGTGTAAAAAAAAAAAGAAATTGAAGTGCTCCCCCTCTGGTCAACGTATGAAATAACAAGTGTGTGTAAAAATTTGAAGTGTTCCCTCTCTGGTCAACATATGAAATAACAAGTGTGTGTAAACATTTAAAGTGCTCCCCCTCTGGTCAACATATGAAATAACAAGTGTGTGTAAAAATGTAAAGTGTTCCCTCTCTGGCCAACATATGAAATAACAAGTGTGTGTGTAAAAAAAAAAAATTAAAGTGCTCCCCCTCTGGTCAACTTATGAAATAACAAGTGTGTGTAAAAATTTGAAGTGTTCCCTCTCCGGTCAACATATGAAATAACAAGTGTGTGTGTAAAAAAAAAAAAAAAAAAAAAAAAAAAAAAATTAAAGTGCTCCCCCTCTGGTCAACATATGAAATAACAAGTGTGTGTAAGAAAATGAAATGTGCCCCATTTGGCCAAAATTAATGATTTTTTTTTTTTAAATAAATATGTATACAAAGACATACTGTAATAACTTGAAGATTAAAAACCATTTACAAACAAAAAATAACAAAAAAACACAAAAAAATAAAAGCTTACCTTTTTTTATATTTGCATAGTATGTATATATTATTAATGTTGTAAATACACATTTTTATATATCTAGAGAGGGTGGTACTAAAGAGGTAGGCATTTTTCGGAGGTTTCAAGAAGGTAACAAATACAAGAATGCGTGTGTGTGTGTGTGTGTATGCGTGTGTGTGTGTGTGTGTGTGTGTGTGTGTGTGTGTGTGTGTGTGTGTGTGTGTGTGTGTGTGTGTGTGTGTGTGTGTGTGTGTGTGTGTGTGTGTGTGTGTGTGTCAACACGAGTCCCCTCAGTCCAGCCAGTTGAACTCTGGTGAACTGCACCCATGTAATCCTCGTGAAGTATTTTAATCGGAGGTCAGAGAAGAGCCGGCGGCCAAATGCTGCACTCACCACTTCACCAGGATCTCCGAAGGGCCCCGGGGGGCCGGCTGGTCCGGCCGGACCAGGAAGTCCCTGAAAAGTCCAACAACATTTTGTCGGTCAGACTTTATTCATCTTTGAAACGCAAATAATATTAATAATATCTCCTCAAATAGTGGCTTTTGCTCTACACTTGATGAGTAATAATGAGTTTCATTGTTGATTTAAGGCTCTCCATCCTAGGGTTGTACGCTATACCGGTTCTAGTATAGTACCGCAGTACTAATGAATCATATTAGGTACTATACTGTTTGAAAAGTACTGGTTCCCGGGCATGACGGGGCGTCTTCACATCATGACATTGCTGGTTTTACGAGCAGAGGAGCATGTTCGGCAGCGCACACACACAGAGTACTTACAAGCAGACACAGTGTGTAGACAGCAAAGGTAGAACAGACGCATTTTGGTGATAAAGGTGAAGTTATAACACTGAAACACCCTCAGGAAGAGGTGCTTTAAGACATGGCTAGAAAGCAAGCGGCTAACGTCCATCCGCAGTGTTTTAACTACTTCTAAATCACTAATCCTCGCCTCCGTGGCGACAAATAAAGTGCGTTTCTTACAAGGAACATTATCACTGGAGGACGAGGAATAGCTAAACATTAAACACCCCTGAATGTAAACAAATGCCTAACATCCATTGTAATGATACCAAGTACAATAGCGTCACAAAATATGTTTTCCTTTTTTTTAAATTTAATATTATATTTATAAAGTCAATAAATACGTCCCTGGACACATGAGGACTTTGAATATGACCAATGTATGATCCTGTAACTACTTGGTATCAGATCGATACCTAAATGTGTGGTATCATCCAAAACTAATGTAAAGTATCAAAGAAGAGAAGAATAAGTGATTATTACATTTTAACAGAAGTGTAGATAGAACATGTTAAAACTGAAAATAATCACATATTAACAGTATATAAACAAGTGGAGTAATTATCAATTTTTACAGTTTGTCCCTCATAATGTGTACAAAATAATAGGTGTATAAATGACACAATATGTTACTGCATACGACTAATTAGGATTCTTTGTTTGTTTACTTACTACTAAAAGACAAGTTGTCTAGTATGTTCACTATTTTATTTAAGGACTAAATAACAATAATAAACATATGTTTCATGTACCCTAAGATTTGTTGTTAGAATTAAGCCAATAATGACATTTTTTGTGGTCCCCTTTATTTAGAAAAGTACCAAAAAGTAGCGTCACAAAATATTTTTTTCCTTTTTTTTAAATTTAATATTATGTTTATAAAGTCAGTAAATACGTCCCTGGACACATGAGGACTTTGAATATGACCAATGTATGATCCTGGAACTACTTGGTATCGAATTGATGCCCAAATTTGTGGAACTACTTGGTATCGGATCGATACCTAAATGTGTGGTATCATCCAAAACTAATGTAAAGTATCAAAGAAGAGAAGAATAAGTGATTATTACATTTTAACAAAAGTGTAGATAGAACATGTTAAAAGAGAAAGTAAGCAGATATTAACAGTATATAAACAAGTGGAGTAATTATCCATTTTTACAGTTTGTCCCTCATAATGTGTACAAAATAATAGGTGTATAAATGACACAATATGTTACTGCATACGACTAATTAGGAGTCTTTGTTTTTTTACTTACTACTAAAATACAAGTTGTCTAGTATGTTCACTATTTTATTTAAGGACTAAATAACAATAATAAACATATGTTTCATGTACCCTAAGATTTGTTGTTAAATAAAGCCAATAATGCCATTTTTTGTGGTACCCTTTATTTAGAAAAGTACCGAAAAGTAGCGTCACAAAATATTTTTTTCCTTTTTTTTTAAATTTAATATTATGTTTATATAGTCAGTAAATACGTCCCTGGACACATGAGGACTTTGAATATGACCAATGTATGATCCTGGAACTACTTGGTATCGAATTGATGCCCAAATTTGTGGTATCATCGAAAACTAATGTAAAGTATCAAAGAAGAGAAGAATAAGTGATTATTACATTTTAACAGAAGTGTAGATAGAACATGTTAAAAGAGAAAGTAAGCAGATATTAACAGTATATAAACAAGTGGAGTAATTATCCATTTTTACAGTTTGTCCCTCATAATGTAGACAAAATAATAGGTGTATAAATGACACAATATGTTACTGCATACGACTAATTAGGACATACTTGCCAACACTCCCGGATTTTCCGGGAGACTCCCGAAATTCATCGCCTCTCCCAAAAACCTCCCGGGACAAATTTACTCCCGAAAATCTCCCGAAATTCAGGCGGACTCAGGTCCTCCACAATATAAAAAAGCGTACCTGCCCAATCACGTTATAACTATAGAATGATGTTGGGGTCGAGTTCTTGGTTTCTGATGTGGGTTTATTGTTAGGCAGTTTCATTAACGTCCTCCCAGCGCGGCAACAAAACACAACAACAGCAGTCACTTTTTTGTCTACCGTAAAGCAGTTCGTCTGCCGTAAACAGCAATGTTGTGACACTCTTAACCGGGACAATACTGCCATCTAGTGCATTTGATGAAAGCACTTTTGTGCGTGCCACACATCAATGCATCATCAGAGAGGGTGTTCAGCATGGTTCGAAAAATAGTGACAGAGAATAGAACAAGGATGGACAATTCAACCCTTAACTCAACAATGAGTAGATGAGTGTTATGTGTGTGTATATGTGTAAATAAATGAACACTGAAATTCAAGTATTTATTATATATATATATATATATATATATATATATATATATATATATATATATATATATATATATATAAATAATAATTAAAAAAAATATATATATAATAAAATAAATAAATATATATATATATATATATATATATATATATATATATATATATATATATAATTCTAGCTGTAAATATACTCCTCCCCTTTTAACCACGCCCCCGTCCCACCCCGACCATGCCCACCCCCATCCCCCCACCTCCCGAAATCGGAGGTCTCAAGGTTGGCAAGTATGAATTAGGAGTCTTTGTTTGTTTACTTACTACTAAAAGACAAGTTGTCTAGTACGTTCACTATTTTATTTAAGGACTAAATTACAATAATAATTCATGTACCCTAAGATTTTTTGTTAAAATAAAGCCAATAATGCCATTTTGTTGTGTTCCCCCTTATTTAGAAAAGTACCAAAATACATACTAAAATATTGGTATCCAACTCCATCCTGACAAAAAAAACATTATTGTAATAGACTTGATATGTTATTTAGTCACATTATGGGTTGTGTGGGTTCAAAATGCTATAATTCTGGTCTTCAGGACCTATAACTATACCATACCTGCCAACTTTTGAAATCAGAACAACCTAGTAGCCATGGTCCAGGGGCCGCAGGCCCCGGTAGGTCCAGGACAAAGTCCTGGTGGGGGGTTCAGGGCCCCGACGCAAAATGATTATTATCATTCAGACAGGTTAAAATGTTGCTAAAACCATCACTTTTCTATCAGTCACAGTGACTTTTCAAATTAATAAAGAGTAATAGAATAGTATGATAGTTATATGTTACTTGTTTTGAACATGTTATCGTTATCACAAATAAAAAGACATACAGTACACAGAAATTATTTTTGATTTGATTTATTGTTTATGTAATAAAAGATTTACTTAAAATTGTATGTTTTGTGAGTTTTTTTATGCTACGAACTGTACTTACCGGCGATGTAAACCGAAGGAGACATTTCCGTAATGAAAGCTGCAACACCCTTTTTAGATCCCATCATCACTGCAGCATTATCGGCAGCAAAGCAAACCAAATTCTGCCAAGGATTTTCGTTTGAGTCTATTTCTTCCGCGAGTATTTTGTAAATGTTCTCGCCTGTGGAAGCCGTATTGCATTCCCTCAAAGACAGAAGTACTGACAATACTTTTCCAATGTCGTCATCGAAATATCGAACACAAATGGGGTACAGTTTTACATCGTCATAATCGGTGCTGCCGTCAGTCGACATGCTAAATGGTTCCGTCTTCATGACATCAGCGATACTTTTTGAGGATTCTGTTCCAAGACACTGAATAATGTTTGATGTTTTGGTTCGACCACATCCATATTCTTTGGCGATTTTCGAGTCGGGAAACATTTTCCGAAATAACTGTCCCATGTGATCAGCCAGTGCGATTGGAAGTCCATGCTCAATTATTGCCTCCGTAAATAAAACTTCGGCATTTATCACATCCAAAGAATCTGTTTGGGCGACGAAAAACGTTGAAAGTTTTCCACTTGTATCGCTAGCAGTGTTGGGTTAGTTACTGAAAACCAGTAACTAGTTACAGTTACTAGTTACTTTACTTCAAAAGTAACTCAGTTACTAACTCAGTTACTTACACCAAAAAGTAATGCGTTACTGTGAAAAGTAACTATTTAGTTACTTATTTTTTTCCCCCTTTTTTTAAGGCTCCCATTAATGCCCTTTTAGCCTTCGTTTCAGTACTGTTATTGCACTGGAGAATAATACAATGTGTTGATCAACTTGACATGCATTTGCATCACTGAACTCTGCTAAGCAATGTGCTCTACATACAACACACAAAGACAAAGATATGTTTCAAAGGGCCAATTTATTTCAGGCCACAACAAATTGACAAAACTATTTTAAATAGCTGCAACATAACATACATAAGTAACAAACTGCATAATAACAACATAGCTGTAAAGCTGGCTTCACCCAAGGAAGGCACACATGACATACACAAAGCCTAATCAGGCATTTTTTCTCTCTCAAGGAATTGTGAAATAAAATCATGTATTCAGGAGATCAACACTGTAGTGAAGCCCAGAAGACTCTACACATTTCCCCAGTTTTAGTTTAGAGAAAATGAAAGATTGGCCTGGCCCACTAGCATCCCTCTTTATGTTTGTGAACTTTATAGTCTATACATTTAGAGTGATGTGATAATCAAACACTCTAGAAGTCTAGAATGAAATAGTATATAAGAGAATTGACAGTGTGTACCTTCAATGATGAGCAGAGGCAGAGTTTGGAGTGTTTTCTTTAGCTCGCTTTCCATGTTTATGTACTCACTGTCGTTTGTTGCCGGTATCATGCTATTTAGCTGCCAGAAAACGGGTGACTCCACTGTAGAAATAGCCTGCATGTCTTCTAGCACATACGCTGCAATGGCTCTATCAATGTTGTCCTGGCTAGCATTGCCTCCGTTAAAATCCTTAGGTGGAGGTGAAGTGGCATCGGAGTCTGTGTCTCTCTTTACTAGCTTCGTCAAAGCATGTTGCTTATGTGGCGTGGCGAAGTTGGGAGAGTGGCCGTGCCAGCAATCTGAGGGTTACTGGTTCAATCCCCACCTTCTACCATCCTAGTCACGTCCGTTGTGTCCTTGAGCAAGACACTTCAACCTTGCTCCTGATGGGTCCTGGTTAGTGCCTTGCATGGCAGCTCCCGCCATCAGTATGTGAATGTGTGTGTGAATGGGTGAATGTGGAAATAGTGTCAAAGCGCTTTGAGTTCCTGAAAAAGGTAGAAAAGCTATACAAGTATAACCCATTTACATTTATGTAGCTGTTTCAGCAGATTTGAATTGCTGTTTTGGGCAGTATTCCCGGGTGCGGTCACTGTTGCTACTCACTGCTCCCCTCACCTCCCAGGGGGTGATCAAGGGTGATGGGTCAAATGCAGAGAATAATTTCACCACACCTAGTGTGTGTGTGTGACAATCATTGTCACTTTAACTTTAAGTAAATGGGATCTTTGATCCAAGACACAACTTACATTTAACTAAAATGTTATTTTCTTTGTGCTCGACAAAAGAAAAGTAGTGACAATGTCTCCATGTAACTCGACTTCTGGCTTCGCCATGATGTCTTTTTAGTTGTTATGAGAGTAGCGTGTGTGTGTGTGTGTGTGTGTGTGGCCCTTTAAGAAATGACAGCATGTGAGGTGAGTGACGTCAGTGAGTGAGTGGGCGAGAGAGGTGAGGGAGCGCAACAGGTGCTCTAGCTTGGTGGATGGCTGCGTGCAAGACACCATTAAAGTCACAAAATTGCAACAAACCGCCGGCCTCGTCATTCACCCTCGAGTCCGGAGCTGTAAAGACCCACTGCCGGGTAAAGTGAAGGGTGTTAGCCCCGGAGTACATAGGCCCTGGAGGAACGTCTCCCCTGCGCTCCGCTCCTCGGTCGAGGAAAGCACGCCTTTTCTTTTCCTTGTGAGACAGAAGGACGACACTTCTTCTGTTTCTAGCCGATACTACATTAAAAAATAACGTAAAATAACGCAGTAACGCATCATGTAGTAACGGTAACTGAGTTACTGGATATAAAAAAATAACGCGTTAGATTACCAGTTACCGCCGAAACTAACGGCGTTACAGTAACGCGTTACTTAGTAACGCGTTAGTCCCAACACTGATCGCTAGCAACGGCATTAGACTTGTGTTTTTTTGTCCCAACGTGGTCTTTTACATCGCTAATTCCTCCGTGTCCGATCGAAAAATCTTGTCTGCACAAGGTGCAATTCGCGTAGTTTTCACCCCTTTTGGAACGGATAATTATTCCCGGATAGGCTTTTGAATATTCTTCACGGAATGACTGCAGTTTTCTTTTCGGTTTAAGACTCGTTTGCGATTTTTCTCCCGCTGATTCCATGATCGTTCGCTCGTTTGGAAACAATGGCAACTGGTGCCTCGTGCTTGGCAGCGGTGCTATAAATAGCCTCGCGCATGGCATTCGGAATGGCTCGATAGGAAGTTACGGGAAGCAGTGTCGATTGTCATTGTTGTTACGCGATTTCGTGAATAAAACTTTAAAAAAAAATTTTTTTTTTAATTAATGAAAAACCATATTTTTTATCACTGCAACCGTAACCCGGAATAGGTTGATGAAAACCGTACTAATTAGGGGAAAACCGGAGTAATTGGCAGGTGTGCTATACCCTCTGTTTAGTCCTAGCACAGGGGTCGGCAACCCAAAATGTTGAAAGAGCCTTATTGGACCAAAAATACAAAAACAAATCTGTCTGGAGCCGCAAAAAAATTAAAAGCCATATTACATACAGCTAGTGTGTCATGACATATACATTGAATTAATATGACTTAAAGGAAACTAAATGAGCTCAAATATAGCTAAAATGAGGCATAATGATGCAATATGGACATATAGCTAGCCTAAATAGCATGTTAGCATCGATTAGCTCGCAGTCATGCAGTGACCAAATATGTCTGATTAGCACTCCACACAAGTCAATAACATCAACAAAACTCACCTTTGTGGACTCATGCACAACGTTAAAAGTTTGGTGGACAACATGAGACAGAAAAAGAAGTGGCATAAAACCATACTTGCCAACCTTGAGACCTCCGATTTCGGGAGGTGGGGGGGTGGGGGCGTGGTCGGGGGTGGGGCGGGGCGTGGTTGGGGGCGTGGTTAAGAGGGGAGGAGTATATTGACAGCTAGAATTCACCAAGTCAAGTATTTCATACATAAATATATATATATATATATATATATATATATATATATATATATTAGAGATGCGCGGTTTGCGGGCACAACCGCGGAGTCCGCGGATTATCCGCGGATCGGGCGGATGAAATTAAAAAAAATTAGATTTTATCCGCGGGTCGGGTCGGGTCGGGTGATTGAAATAAAAAAAAATTAGATTTTAAATAGATTCAGGCGGGTGGCAGTTAAACCAATTCGGAAATATATATACATAGTTAAATGTTGTTACCCACATATGAAAAACGAGCAGGCACCTGCAGCATATGCCACAACAGAAGAAAAAAAAAAAAAGAGATGGACACTTTTACGGAGCGGAGAAGGCCCCCGACGCCTCGCCGGGGTCCGGGACCAAGGCCCCTTCCCCCGAGAGGGCCCCACCGGGAGCCGTAGCTGAGGCGATCGTCGGGCCCATATACCCGGCCGTCGCCGGCAGCCAGACGCGCTTGGAGGTGCGCTCAGCGCGGCTCCCATATGATTGCGCACTGGTGTGCGTTTGGGTCGTGACAGCGAGGGACGCGAATGTCTGTGCTGCATTGGATCAGTCTCCTTTCTTTAACAGGCAAAAGCTTTATAACCTCACTAATGCCTTGCATCGTCTATATTAGATATATAACAACGGGCGGGTGCGGGCGGATGGCGGGCGGGTGCGGTTCTGATCAAATGTTACATCGGGTGGATGGCGGATGGTTGACGACTTTCTGATGCGGTTGCGGATGAAATAATTGCCTATCCGCGCATCTCTTATATATATATATATATATATATATATATATATATATATATATATATATATATATATATATATATATATATATATATATATATATATATACATCCTGAAAATATGCAAACAAAACTGTGTTTAGATAATTGATACTTCAAACATGCATAAATAAATATAACATGAATATAACATAACTTGGTTTCTGAGAGCTTCAAAATGTAATGAATAAAATACTAAAGTTGTTCATAAACAAGCAATTATTTTAATAATTAAATATGGTAATTTTAAATGAATTATTATGATAATTTAAAATTAATTATTTCAAATATGTTTATTTTAATGTAACATTCTATGGCTGGATGTAATAAGGAGTCAGAAAAAATTTAAATAAAAATACAATTAATTTTGATGTTTTTAGCAAAATATAGTAAAAATGTATTATTTTTTTTGTTTGTTTTTTTTAATTAATAAATATATTTATTTTTAGGTAAGATAAACATAATAATACAATGTATCACTAGTCTGGATGATTTAGTTCTCGAAAAAAGGCTGTCCTCACTCAGGTCCGCATGGAGCTGGAGGGGGCGTGGCCTCCAGCTCCGGCTGAAAATCGGGAGATTTTCGGGAGAATATTTGTCCCGGGAGGTTTTCGGGAGAGGCGCTGAATTTCGGGAGTCTCCCGGAAAATTCGGGAGGGTTGGCAAGTATGCATAAAACACGTCCTAGAAAGTCGCAGAAAGATATACATGTAAATAAACTAAGGTGAGTTCAAGGACTGCAAAAATTAGTAGGACAAAACGGCGCTCGCCAAATACTCGAATCAGTGAAGCATGTTTAATATAAACAGTGTGCTTTATAACAATTAGGGAGGTTTGTGTCATGTTTGTCCTCCTACAGAAACCATATTAAAACAAAAAATAAAATTTTTTCCCCCCTCATCTTTTTCCATTTTTCATACATTTTTTAAAAAGCTCCAGAGAGCCACTAAGGCGGCGTTAAAGAGCCGCAGGTTGCCGACCCCTGAACTATACCCTCTGTTTAGTCCTAGCAGGACTTTCACTGCACAGCATACTTGCCAACCTTGAGACCTCCGATTTCGGGAGGTGAGGGGATGGGGGGTGGGGGGCGTGGTCGGGGGTGGGGCGGGGGTTGTGGTTGGGGGCGTGGTTAAGATATATATATATATATATATATATATATATATATATATATATATATATATATAAGAAATACTTGACTTTCAGTGAATTCTATATATATATTTTATTACATATATATATATATATATATATATATATATATATATACATATATATATATATATATGTATACATATATATATGTATATATATATATATATATATACATATATATATGTATATATATATATATATATATATATTTTTTTTAATTATTATTTATATATATATATATATATATATATATATATATATATATATATATATATATATATATATATATATATATATAAAATAAAAACTTGAATTTCAGTGTTCATTTATTTACACATTTACACACACACATAACACTCATCTACTCATTGTTGAGTTAAGGGTTGAATTGTCCATCCTAGTTCTATTCTCTGTCACTATTTCAGAACACACACATTATACAAATATACATTATAAAATCAATAAGAAAACGGGAGCTCTAATTTGGGAGTCTGAATTAGGATCAGAAGTTCCTATACACACATTGCGCACTCACGTCGCCTTTTTGCATTGATTACTGCAGCTGTGCACTGGATTCATTCACAAATACAAACTACAACTCACAAACACTTTAGAGTTAGGCTCCACCATCAGAATGTGTACTTAAACTTATAAAGATCACATGGATATTATTCAGTGAGTTGATCCACCAAAACTAACCTGTTATACAGGAGGAAAAAGCACACAGGACGTTTCAATTGTTCACAGACTGGTCGCGCTCATCAGAATGACAAGACACTTCCGGTCTGCAGGTGATAGCCTTCAATTGGGAAGAAACGCCCTACTGCTCCCTACTGACCAATGTGAATACTGATAAATGTGGAATGACAGCTCCAAAAACGAATTCAAACCACAAAATAAAATAAATAAATCAACACAAAAATGTGACACATTATGGGTGGGTCACATATGCATGTACAGTAGATGGCAGTATTGTCCTGTTTAAAAGTGTCACAACATTGCTGTTTACGGCAGATGAACTGCTTTACGGTAGACACTGTTGTTGTGTGTTGTTACCGCGCTGGGAGGACGTTAATGAAACTGCCTCACAATAAACCCACATAAGAAACCAAGAACTCGCCCTCAATCATTAGCTGTTTATATGGTAGGAAAGCAGACGTGTGAACAGGCTGTCAACACGTCACTCAGGTCCGCATGGAGCTGGAGCTCCGCCTGAATTTCGGGAGATTTTCGGGAGAGGCGCTGAATTTCGGGAGTCTCCCGGAAAATCCGGGAGGGTTGGCAAGTATGCTGCACAGCCATGAGCTGATGTCTAAAATGGTAGTTAAATAAATATCTATTGGTCCAGTGTCACTAGGACTCATCACTCCATGATGCATTTAATATAATGGACGACTAGAAAGATCCGGAATCACCTCTGGTCCTGGTAGGCCTGGTGGTCCTTCCACGACTGTACCCTATGAACCATGGCACACGTAAGAATATCAGCTCATTGTTGTTGATGTTCATGCAGTGTTGATGTTCATGCAGCTTACCGCTCCAAATATAGCCGGCTCGCCTTTCTGTCCTTTCTCAGCGGGGTGCCTTGCCTGAGGATAAATATACACATCACTTGACACTGACCACACCATTTTGGAAAAAAAAATAAAAACACAAGTCTGACTCCAGACCTTTCCTTCCCACGTCGCCGCCCGTTCTCGCTCGGCAAAGTCGTAGCCTCCTTCCCCGTATACGTCATAGTCTTCGTACTCGAACTTGGTGTCGTTGTTGTTGTTGTAGTTGTAGTTGTAGTCGTCATGCTCCAGGACCTGGAACATGCAATTTAAAACACATTAGAATATAAGTGTAACTAACGCTACACCATAATCATTGATCACTTTGTTATGGTAATCAATAATTGAGTTGAGTTTGTGTTTATTTGGAACATGCATGCATACAACATGATGCATCACATGTGCACACATACAACATGATCCTTCACACATGCATGCATACAACATGATGCATCACACACATGCATACAACATGATACATCACACATGCATGCATACAACATGATACATCACACGTGCACACATACAACATAATGCATCACACATGCATGCATACAACATGATACATCACACATGCATGCATACAACATGATACATCACACATGCATGCATACAACATGATACATCACATGTGCACACATACATGATACATCACATTTGCACACATACAACATGACGCATCACACATGCATACATACAACATGATGCATCACACATGCATGCATACAACCTGATACATCACACGTGCATGCATACAACATGACGCATCACACGTGCATGCATACAACATGATGCATCACACATGCATGCATACAACATGATGCATCACACATGCATGCATACAACATGATACATCACACATGCATGCATACAACATGATACATCACATGTGCACACATACAACATAATGCATCACACATGCATGCATACAACATGATACATCACATGTGCACACATACAACATGATACATCACATGTGCATGCATACAACATGATGCATCACACATGCATGCATACAACATGATACATCACACATGCATGCATACAACATGATGCATCACACATGCATGCATACAACATGATGCATCACACATGCATGCATACAACATGACGCATCACACATGCATGCATACAACATGATGCATCACACATGCATGCATACAACATGATACGTCACACGTGCATACAACAAGATACATCACACATGCATACAACATGATACATCACACATGCACGCATACAACATGATACATCACACATGCATGCATACAACATGATACATCACACACATGCATACAACATGATACATCACACATGCATGCATACAACATGATACATCACATGTGCACACATACAACATGATACATCACATGTGCATGCATACAACATGATACATGCATGCATACAACATGATACATGCATGCATACATCATGATACACCACACATGCATGCATACATGATACATCACATGTGCACACATACAACATGATACATCACACATGCATGCATATAACATGATGCATCACACATGCATGCATACAACATGATACATCCCACATGCATGCATACAACATGATACATCACATGTGCACACATACAACATGATACACCACACATGCATGCATACAACATGATACATCACACATGCATGCATACAACATGATGCATCACACATGCATGCATACAACATGATACATCACATGTGCACACATACAACATGATACATCACATGTGCACACATACAACATGATACATCACACATGCATGCATACAACATGATACATCACACATGCATGCATACAACATGATGCATCACACATGCATGCATACAACATGATGCATCACACATGCATGCATACAACATGATGCATCACACATGTACACATACAACATGACACATCACACATGCATGCATGCAACATGATACATCACATGTGGACACATACAACATGATGCATCACACATGCATGCATACAACATGATACATCACACATGCATACAACATGATGCATCACACATGCATGCACACAACATGATGCATCACACATGCATGCATACAACATGCATACAACATTAGAAAATATGGATTTAAACCCCCTACATAATTTAGTATTGAACAAAAAAGCCAAAAAGTTCAATATAAATGTATTTAATCATCATATAACCTGTTACCTAAATATGCACGTAAGGTTTTCCTTTACTTCAGAGTGTAAAGTAGAGATTAGCCGATACGTATTATCATCATACGGCTCATAATAACACATCATTATCATTATTGTATTATTAGTGCATTTCCTGGTATTTAGGTCCTAATGACAGAAGGAGGTTTTCAATCTCTGTCTTCTCCTTGGGATTATCTCTAGCCCAAGGCTGGCAGAGTATTTGTTCACGGAGTATAACAATACATGTAGCGTTTCACTACAAAAATACAACTTTTTGTTTCTTTGCTTTGATATTCACACCAACCTCAGATTCTGTGATATTTGTGCCGGCTGTTACTATGGAAACAGAGAGATGGCCGTAAAGGTCATCGCCGTATTCCACCTTGGGGTCCTTCACCGACTTCTCCTCCTGCAGGGCCAACACAATGAACACTTCTCATCAACCTGCACCGCGGGAAACCAACATTTGGAAGGAAATGTTAGTGCAGCAGGTGGAGGATCTACAGTAGTTAGTTAGTGCAGCAGGTGGAGGATCTACAGTAGTTAGTTAGTGCAGCAGGTGGAGGATCTACAGTAGTTAGTTAGTGCAGCAGGTGGAGGATCTACAGTAGTTAGTTAGTGCAGCAGGTGGAGGATCTACAGTAGGGATGTGTTGTTGACAGGCTTCAGTTAGCCTTAATGGTTGCCTGGCAACCAGGGAGGGAAATTAGTATTATCATTCTTTGTGTGACACGGAAACAGTAAAGGGGAACACATTTAAAGAAAGATGCAATGCAAATCAAACAAAACGATCAGACAGTTAAAAGACAGACACTAAACAGTGCATACTGTACATCCAGGATGGGCATTTCACTTGATTTCCTTAAAAAAAATAAAAAAATAAAATAAAATAAAATACAAAAAAAAAAATGTCTGGAGCCGCAAAAAATTAAAAGCCTTGTATAAGCACATGATGTAAGTGTCTATATTAGCCTACTATCAAAATGACTTTAAAAGTCTTATATAAGTGTTATAATGAAGACAACACATGATGTAAGTGTCTATATTAGCCTACTATCAAAATGACTTTAAAAGTATTGTATAAGTGTTATAATGAAGGCAACACATGATGTAAGTGTCTATATTAGCCTACTATCAAAATGGCTTTAAAAGTCTTGTATAAGTGTTAGAATGAAGGCAACACATGATGTAAGTGTCTATATTAGCCTACTATCAAAATGACTTTAAAAGTCTTATATAAGTGTTATAATGAAGACAACACATGATGTAAGTGTCTATATTAGCCTACTATCAAAATGACTTTAAAAGTATTGTATAAGTGTTATAATGAAGGCAACACATGATGTAAGTGTCTATATTAGCCTACTATCAAAATGGCTTTAAAAGTCTTGTATAAGTGTTAGAATGAAGGCAACACATGATGTAAGTGTCTATATTAGCCTACTATCAAAATGACTTTAAAAGTCTTATATAAGTGTTATAATGAAGACAACACATGATGTAAGTGTCTATATTAGCCTACTATCAAAATGACTTTAAAAGTCTTATATAAGTGTTATAATGAAGACAACACATGATGTAAGTGTCTATATTAGCCTACTATCAAAATGACTTTAAAAGTATTGTATAAGTGTTATAATGAAGGCAACACATGATGTAAGTGTCTATATTAGCCTACTATCAAAATGGCTTTAAAAGTCTTGTATAAGTGTTAGAATGAAGGCAACACATGATGTAAGTGTCTATATTAGCCTACTATCAAAATGACTTTAAAAGTCTTATATAAGTGTTATAATGAAGACAACACATGATGTAAGTGTCTATATTAGCCTACTATCAAAATGACTTTAAAAGTATTGTATAAGTGTTATAATGAAGGCAACACATGATGTAAGTGTCTATATTAGCCTACTATCAAAATGGCTTTAAAAGTCTTGTATAAGTGTTAGAATGAAGGCAACACATGATGTAAGTGTCTATATTAACTATAATAGCCTACTATCAAAATGACTTTAAAAGTCGTATATAAGTGTTATAATGAAGGCAACGCATGATGTAAGTGTTTATATTAGCCTACTATCAAAATGACTTTAAAAGTATTGTATAAGTGTTATAATGAAGGCAACACATGATGTAAGTGTCTATATTAGCCTACTATCAAAATGGCTTTAAAAGTCTTATATAAGTGTTATAATTAAGGCAACACATGATGTAAGTGTCTATATTAGCTATAATAGCCTACTATCAAAATGACTTTAAAAGTCTTATATAAGTGTTATAATGAAGACAACACATGATGTAAGTGTCTATATTAGCTATAATAGCCTACTATCAAAATGACTTTAAAAGTCGTATAAAAGTGTTATAATGAAGGCAACACATGATGAATGTGTCTATATTAGCTATATTAGCCTACTATCAAAATTACTTTAAAAGTCTTATATAAGTGTTATAATGAAGGCAACAGATGATGTAAGTGTCTATATTAGCCTACTATCAAAATGACTTTAAAAGTCTTATTGAAGTGTTATAATGAAGGCAACACATGATGCAAGTGTCTATATTAGCTATAATAGCCTACTATCAAAATTACTTTAAAAGTCTTATATAAGTGTTATAATGAAGGCAACACATGATGTAAGTGTCTTTATTAGCTATAATAGCCTACTATCAAAATTACTTTAAAAGTCTTATTGAAGTGTTATAATGAAGGCAACACATGATGCAAGTGTCTATATTAGCTATAATAGCCTACTATCAAAATTACTTTAAAAGTCTTATATAAGTGTTATAATGAAGGCAACACATGATGTAAGTGTCTATATTAGCTATAATAGCCTACTATCAAAATGCCTTTAAAAGTCTTATATAAGTGTTATTATGAAGGCAACGCATGATGTAAGTGTCTATATTAGCCTACTATCAAAATGACTTTAAAAGTCGTATATAAGTGTCATAATGAAGGCAACACATGATGTGTCTATATTAGCTATAATAGCCTACTATCAAAATGGTGTTAAAAGTCTTATATAAGTGTTATAACGAAGGCAACACATGATGTAAGTGTCTATATTAGCTATAATAGCCTACTATCAAAATGACTTCAAAAGTCTTGTATAGGTGTTATAATGAAGGCAACACATGATGTAAGTGTCTATATTAGCTATAATAGCCTACTATCAAAATGCCCCATCACTGCTTTTAACACAGCTGCAAGTAGTGTTCTCTGCTTAAAGACATGTGATTAATACACAATCAAAACAATAATTGAAGGATTAAATGAATGTTATGCCCATCCCTAGTACATACAATTCATAACTTTCCACGGTCTGCACAATATTGCATATTTGACAAAGGTGTGTTTAATACTTCTGGTGCATTCTCCATGCGTCCATCAGGACCGTGCTTGTTAGTGGTGGTCGGCATACGCAATTCAGAAAGGGAAAATGTGCTCTTTTGGGTTTGGGAGAGTAGCAGGGGAGTGATTGGTTGGGTTTGGGAGAGTAGCAGGGGAGTGATTGGTTGGGTTTGGGAGAGTAGCAGGGGAGTGATTGGTTGGGTTTGGGAGAGTAGCAGGGAAGTGATTGGTTGGGTTTGGGAGAGTGGCAGGGGAGTGATTGGTTGGGTTTGGGAGAGTAGCAGGGGAGTGATTGGTTGGGTTTGGGAGAGTAGCAGGGGGGTGATTGGTTGGGTTTGGGAGAGTAGCAGGGGAGTGATTGGTTGGGTTTGGGAGAGTAGCAGGGGAGTGATTGGTTGGGTTTGGGAGATTAGCAGGGGAGTGATTGGTTGGGTTTGGGAGAGTAGCAGGGGAGTGATTGGTTGGGTTTGGGAGAGTAGCAGGGGAGTGATTGGTTGGGTTTGGGAGAGTAGCAGGGGAGTGATTGGTTGGGTTTGGTCGAGTAGCAGGGGAGTGATTGGTTGGGTTTGGGAGAGTAGCAGGGGAGTAATTGGTTGGGTTTGGGAGAGTAGCAGGGGGGTGATTGGTTGGGTTTTGGAGAGTAGCAGGGGAGGTATTGGTTGGGTTTGGGAGAGTAGCAGGGGAGTGATTGGTTGGGTTTGGGAGAGTAGCAGGGGAGTGATTGGTTTAGTTTGGGAGAGTAGCAGGGGAGTGATTGGTTGGGTTTGGGAGAGTAGCAGGGGAGTGATTGGTTGGGTTTGGGAGATTAGCAGGGGAGTGATTGGTTGGGTTTGGGAGAGTAGCAGGGGAGTGATTGGTTGGGTTTGGTAGAGTAGCAGGGGAGTTGGTTGGGTTTTGGAGAGTAGCAGGGGAGTGATTGGTTGGGTTTGGGAGAGTGGCAGGGGAGTGATTGGTTGGGTTTGGTAGATTAGCAGGAGAGTGATTGGTTGGGTTTGGGAGAGTAGCAGGGGAGTGATTGGTTGGGTTTGGTAGAGTAGCAGGGGAGTTGGTTGGGTTTTGGAGAGTAGCAGGGGAGTGATTGGTTGGGTTTGGGAGAGTAGCAGTGGGGTGATTGGTTGGGTTTGGGACAGTAGCAGGGGAGTGATTGCTTGGGTTTGGGAGAGTAGCAGGGGAGTGATTGCTTGGGTTTGGGAGAGTAGCAGGGGAGTGATTGGTTTAGTTTGGGAGAGTAGCAGGGGAGTGATTGGTTGGATTTGGGACAGTAGCAGGGGAGTGATTGGTTGGGTTTGGGAGAGTAGCAGGGGAGTGATTGGTTGGGTTTGGGAGAGTAGCAGGGGAGTGATTGGTTGGGTTTGGGAGAGTAGCAGGGGAGTGATTGGTTGGGTTTGGGAGAGTAGCAGGGGAGTGATTGGTTGGGTTTGGGAGAGTAGCAGGGGGGTGATTGGTTGGATTTGGGACAGTAGCAGGGGAGTGATTGGTTGGGTTTGGGACAGTAGCAGGGGAGTGATTGGTTGGGTTTGGGAGAGTAGCAGGGGAGTGATTGGTTGGGTTAGGGAGAGTAGCAGGGGAGTGATTGGTTGGGTTTGGGAGAGTAGCTGGGGAGTGATTGGTTGGGTTTGGGAGAGTAGCAGGGGAGTGATTGGTTGGGTTTGGGAGAGTAGCAAGGGAGTGATTGGTTAAGCTGAAACAAAAACCTCAAAGGTTCTTGGTGAGGGGGCTTCGGTCGAGGGCTGATGTTGAGGCATCTCCACGAAGGTCTCGTCCTTGTAGATCATTGTGGGGATGACAGTTCTTAGACTACTTTCCACGTCCAAAAAGGATTGTTGGGGCAGGTAGTTGGGCAGCATTGTGGAGGAGACTCTAATGAAGCTGTCCTCCAAACTTCCCTCCTCCTGGTGTTTCTTCTTCCTGGATCCCTTCTTGCCTTTGCCCTTTCCTTTTCCCTTCCGTTTACCTTTACCCTTAGAGCCCTTGTCACCTTTCTGTCTGTGCTTCTTGCCCTTCCGGTCCTTTTTGGCCGGTTCCTCTAGCTGGTCACTCTGCATCGGGGCATTGAAACCAAAGAGGGAGTTGTTTTCAAGAAGGAGGTAAAGATGGAGGACAGAGAGAGAGAGAGAGAGATACTAAACATCTTGCAAATAACGTTCATGTGGGTTTAGACGTCCTTATTTGCTTTCAGACGGTGGGAACCTGGATGAGGTGCTAGCAAAGGAAGAGGATCATCAATATGTTTGTGTACAATGGAATTCTTCTTGGGGGAACTTTGACTGTCATGTACAAAACCCAAAAACCAGTGAAGTTGTCACGTTACATGTCCTTTGGCAAGTTTCACTGCAATAAGGCACTTTTGGTAGCCATCCACAAGCTTCTGCTTGAATTCTGACCACAGAACTTTCCTCCAGAAGGTCTTATCTTTGTCCATGTGATGTCAGATGGAACAAAAATTTAGCTGTTTGGCCACAATATGTTTGGAGGAGAAAAGGTGAGGCTTTTAATCCCAGGAGCACCTTTTCCTCGCCCGGAAAAGGGTGGAGTGCCATCTCCGGGTTGGGGAGGAGACCCTGCCCCAAGTGGAGGAGTTCAAGTACCTCGGAGTCTTGTTCACGAGTGAGGGAAGAGTGGATCGTGAGATCGACAGGCGGATCGGTGCGGCGTCTTCAGTAATGCGGACGCTGTATCGATCCGTTGTGGTGAAGAAGGAGCTGAGCCGGAAGGCAAAACTCTCAATTTACCGGTCGATCTACGTTCCCATCCTCACCTATGGTCATGAGCTTTGGGTTATGACCGAAAGGACAAGATCACGGGTACAAGCGGCCGAAATGAGTTTCCTCCGCCGGGTGGCGGGGCTCTCCCTTAGAGATAGGGTGAGAAGCTCTGTCATCCGGGAGGAACTCAAAGTAAAGCCGCTGCTCCTCCACATCGAGAGGAGCCAGATGAGGTGGTTCAGGCATCTGGTCAGGATGCCACCTGAACGCCTCCCTAGGGAGGTGTTTAGGGCACGTCCGACCGGTAGGAGGCCGCGGGGAAGACCCAGGACACGTTGGGAAGACTATGTCTCCCGGCTGGCCTGGGAACGCCTCGGGGTCCCACAGGAAGAGCTGGACGAAGTGGCTGGGGAGAGGGAAGTCTGGGCTTCCCTGCTTAGGCTGCTTCCCTCGCGACCCGACCTCGGATAAGCGGAAGAAGATGGATGGATGGATGGATGGATGGATGACCTTTCCTACCGTCAAGCATGGTGGTGGTAGTATTATGCTCTGGGCCTGTTTTGCTGCCAATGGAACTGGTGCTTTACAGAGAGTAAATGGGACAATAAAAAAGGAGGATTACCTCCAAATTCTTCAGGACAAACTAAAATCATCAGCCCGGAGGTTGGGTCTTGGGCATAGTTGGGTGTTCCAACAGGACAATGACCCCAAACATACGTCAAAAGTGGCTAAATCAGGCTAGAACTAAGGTTTTAGAATGGCCTTCCCAAAGTCCTGACACTTAAATGTGTGGACAATGCTGAAGAAACAAGTCCATGTCAGAAAAGCAACACATTTAGCTGAACTGCACCAATTTTGTGGTCAAGTGGTCAAGCAGAAGCTTGTGGATGGCTACCAAAAGTGCCTTATTGCAGGTGAACTTGCCAAGGGACATGTAAGCAAATATTAACATTGCTGTATGTATACTTTTGACCCTCACATTTTCAGTAGAGCCATAATAAATTCATAAAAGAATCAAACTTCATGAATGTTTTTTGTGACCAACAAGTATGTGCTCCAATCACTACATCACAAACAAATAAGAGTTGTAGAAATGATTGGAAACTCAAGACAGCCATGACATGATGTTCTTTACAAGTGTATGTAAACTTTTGACCACGACTGTATCTAATTAATAATAACATATTTTAATAATTAGAATAACTGTGATCTCTCTATATCAGAGGTGTCAAACTGGTTTTCTTTGAGGGCCACATCGCAGTTATGGTTGCCCTCAGAGGGCCGGGTTTAACAATGACTAATATATGAATATATTGTACATGTGTGTGTGTATATATATATATACATATATATATAAAATTCTAGTGACTGAGCTGCCAGATTTTAAAGTACATTTTTTATATATTTTCTGCAGCTTAAAAAAATACACTGTTAATGTATTATTAATGTATTTTATATATATATATATATAAAATACATTAATTATTATATATATATATATATATATATATTATATATATATATATATATATATATATATATATATATATATATATATATATATATATATATATATATATATATATATATATATATATATATATATATATATATAAAAAATACATTAATAATACATTAACAGTGTATTTTGTTAAGCTGCAAAAAATATATAAAAATGTACTTTAAAATCTGGCAGCTCAGTCACTAGAATTTTATATATATATATATATATTTATATTTTATATATATATATATATATATATATATATGTATATATATATATATATATATATATATATATATATATATATATATATATATATATATATATATATATATAGTCCATTTATTCCATTTATTCCATTTTTTATATGCTATAAAAAAACTGCTTTTACTGTAAAATTCTAGTGACTGAGCTGCCAGATTTTAAAGTACATTTTTTATATATTTTTTGCAGCTTAAAAAAATACACTGTTAATGTATTATTAATGTATTATATATATATATATATATATATATATATATATATATATATATATATATATATATATATATATATATATATATATGTATGTGTGGGAAAAAAAATCACAGGCCTGTTTCATGAGGGGTTCCCTCAATCATCAGGAGATTTATTTTTATTTTTATTTTTTTTATATATATATATATATATATATATATATATATATATACATAATAATAATATAATATAATACATAATATAATATAATACATAATAATAATATAATATAATATATATAATATATAATATATATATATAATACATTAATAATACATTAACAGTGTATTTTTTTAAGCTGCAAAACATATTGAAAAAATGTACTTTAAAATCTGGCAGCTCAGTCACTAGAATTTTACAGTAAAAGCAGTTATTTTTACAGCATATAAAAAATTGAATAAATGGACTGGAATGGAGAAACAAAACCACTGTTTTTAGTGGTAAAATTCAAGCAACAGAGCTGCCAGTTTTTTTTTAACCGTAAAATCTTGATATTTTTTTTGTTTGTTTTTAAATGTTTTAGTGTCTTACTGTATATGGAAAAAAACAGTACCAAAGTTGATTTTACGGTAAAAAAAAAAAAAATTTTTTTTTTACAGTCTACAATTTGATTTATAATTTGTTTTGAAAGCATAAATCAAAAGCAGATATTTAAGTGCAGTATTTATCTTTATTTGAACAAAAAAAAAGTTTTTGTAATACATGATAATTAGAGATGTCCGTTAATGGCTTTTTTGCCGATATCCGATATTCCCATATTGTCCAACTCTTAATTACCGATTCCGATATCAACCGACACCGATATATACAGTCGTGGAATTAACACATTATTATGCCTAATTTTGTTGTGATGCCCCGCTGGATGCATTAAACAATGTAACAAGGTTTTAAAAAATAAATCAACTCAAGTTATGGAAAAAAAAAATGCCAACATGGCACTGCCATATTTATTATTGAAATCACAAAGTGCATTATTTTTTTTTAACATGCCTCAAAACAGCAGCTTGGAATTTGGGACATGCTCTCCCTGAGAGAGCATGAGGAGGTTCAGGTGGGTAGCGGGGTGTGTATATTGTAGCATCCCGAAAGAGTTAGTGCTGCAAGGGCTTCTGGGTATTTGTTCTGTTGTGTTACGGTGCGGATGTTGTCCCGAAATGTGTTTGTCATTCTTGTTTGGTGTGGGTTCACAGTGTGGCGCATATTTGTAACAGTGTTCAAGTTGTTTATACGGCCACCCTCAGTGTGACCTGTATGGCTGTTGACCAAGTATGCATTGCATTCACTTGTGTGTGTGAAAAGCCGTAGATATTATGTGATTGGGCCGGCACGCAAAAGGCAGTCGCCCCCAATATTGTTGTCTGGGTGGAAATCGGGAGAAATTCGGGAGTCTCCCGGGAAAATGGGGAGGGTTGGCAAGTATGACTGGGAGACGCAACTGCTATGTGTCAAGACTTGGTCCTGGGATTTAGTTTTTCTCGAAGACAACGGAAAGTTGGCTCGGGCGAGACGGGAATGAAGGTACATTTTTTATTGAAACACTAGAACTACAAAAAAAAGAAGTAAACAAAAGTCGCGCACAATGGCGGAGAACAAACTATGAAACCAAATACTTGCACAAAGGCAAAAACTATGAACAACAAAAAACACTAACTGTGGCAATAATAAACAAAACTTACTTGGCATGGACAAAAAGGAGCAGCGTGAACGATGGACATGAAAAAAATAGCAGCAAGGGTCTTAAGGGTGTGTGGAGAGTGTGCAGAAGCATAAATGTGGAGATGTCACCAGATAGACAAACTGAAAAACAATGAACTTAAATACTATAGACATGATTAACGAAAACAGGTGCGTGACTCAAAACGTGAAACAGGTGCGTGACGTGACAGGTGAAAACTAATGGGTTGCTATGGTGACAAACAAGAGTGCACAATGAGTCCAAACGTGGAACAGGTGAAACTAATGGGGTAATCATGGAAACAAGACAAGGGAGTGAAAAGCCAGAAACTAAAGAGTCCAATAACTAAACAAAACATGATTACACAGACATGACACTCTGTACTTCTCCCTACGTCCGTGTACCACTCTGTACAGCGGCGTTTTAAAAAGTCATACATTTTACTTTTTGAAACCGATACCGATAATTTCCGATATTACATTTTAAAGCATTTATCGGCTGATAATATCGGCAGTCCGGTATTATCGGACATCTCTAATGATAATATAATATTTTGATGATATTGAATTTTAAAAGATATGCAATTGCATGCAGTACATGATTTTTTATGTCAAAACCTGTCACACTATGGACTGGACTCTCACTATTATGTTAGATCCACTATGGACTGGACTCTCACTATTATGTTAGATCCACTATGGACTGGACTCTCACTATTATGTTAGATCCACTACGGACTGGTCTCTCACACTATTATGTTAGATCCACTATGAACTGGACTCACACTATTATGTTAGATCCACTATGGACTGTACTCTTACTAGTATGTTAGATCCACTATGAACTGGACTCTCACTATTATGTTAGATCCACTATGGACTGGACTCTCACTATTATGTTAGATCCACTATGGACTGGACTCTCACTATTATGTTGGCTCCACTATGGACTGGACTCTCACTATTATGTTAGATCCACTATGGACTGGACTCTCACTATTATGTTATATCCACTATGGACTGGACTCTCACACTATTATGTTAGATCCACTATGGACTGGACTCTCACACTATTATGTTAGATCCACTATGGACTGGACTCTCACAATATTATGTTAGATCCACTATGGACTGGACTCTCACTATTGTGTTAGATCCACTATGGACTGGACTCTCACTATTATGTTAGATCCACTATGGACTGGACTCTCACTATTATGTTATATCCACTATGGACTGGACTCTCACACTATTATGTTAGATCCACTATGGACTGGACTCTCACACTATTATGTTAGATCCACTATGGACTGGACTCTCACAATATTATGTTAGATCCACTATGGACTGGACTCTCACTATTGTGTTAGATCCACTATGGACTGGAATCTCACACTATTACGTTAGATCCACTATGGACTGGACTGGACTCTCACACTATTACGTTAGATCCACTATGGACTGGACTCTCACTATTATGTTAGATCCACTATGGACTGAACTCTCACTATTATGTTAGATCCACTATGGACTGGACTCTCACACTATTATGTTAGATCCACTATGGACTGGACTCTCACAATATTATGTTGGATCCACTATGGACTGGACTGTCACTATTATGTTAGATCCACTATGGACTGTACTCTTACTAGTATGTTAGATCCACTATGGACTGGACTCTCACACTATTATGTTAGATCCACTATGGACTGGACTCTCACTATTATGTTAGATCCACTATGGACTGGACTCTCACTATTATGTTAGATCCACTATGGACTGGACTCTCACACTATTATGTTAGATCCACTATGGACTGTACTCTCACAATATTATGTTGGATCCACTATGGACTGGACTGTCACTATTATGTTAGATCCACTATGGACTGGACTCTCACTATTATGTTAGATCCACTATGGACTGGACTCTCACTATTATGTTAGATCCACTATGGACTGGACTCTCACACTATTATGTTAGATCCACTATGGACTGGACTCTCACTATTATGTTAGATCCACTATGGACTGGACTCTCACTATTATGTTGGATCCACTATGGACTGGACTCTCACTATTATGTTAGATCCACTATGGACTGGACTCTCACTATTATGTTGGATCCACTATGGACTGGACTCTCACTATTATGTTAGATCCACTATGGACTGGACTCTCACACTATTATGTTAGATCCACTATGGACTGGACTCTCACTATTATGTTAGATCCACTATGGACTGGACTCTCACTATTATGTTAGATCCACTATGGACTGGACTCTTACTATTATGTTAGATCCACTATGGACTGGACTCACACTATTATGTTAGATCCACTATGGACTGGACTCTCACAATATTATGTTAGATCCACTATGGACTGGACTGTCACTATTATGTTAGATCCACTATGGACTGGACTCTTACTATTATGTTAAATCCACTATGGACTGGACTCTTACTATTATGTTAGATCCACTATGGACTGGACTCTCACTATTATGTTAGATCCACTATGGACTGGACTCTCACTATTATGTTAGATCCACTATGGACTGGACTCTCACTATTATGTTAGATCCACTATGGACTGGACTGTCACTATTATGTTAGATCCACTATGGACTGGACTCTCACTATTATGTTAGATCCACTATGGACTGGACTCTCACTATTATGTTAGATCCACTATGGACTGGACTCTCACTATTATGTTAGATCCACTATGGACTGGACTCTCACTATTATGTTGGATCCACTATGGACTGGACTCTCACTATTATGTTAGATCCACTATGGACTGGACTCTCACTATTATGTTAGATCCACTATGGACTGGACTCTCACACTATTATGCTAGACCCACTCGACGTCCATTGCATGTAGTCCTCTCCAAGGTTTCTTATAGTCGTTCACATCGACGTCCCATTGGAGTTGTGAGTTTTTCCTTGCCCTTATGTGGGCTCTGTAGATTTGGCCCCCGGGGCCTTGAGTTGGACACCTGTGCTCTATATGAAGAGCTAATAATTCAGTAATATTAAGTGTGGCTTAGATGGAAAAAGGGGTCAGTGTCTGTGATGGATGCGAGCCAGTGGTGGGAGTGTTGACATGTTCTGGAATCCATTGCTCATCCCTCTGCTGACATATTTGAATAAAAGCCAACTGGATGAATATCAACAACAAAAAAAATCAAAAATAATGGATTGTTGAGCGTGAGAAGTGTGTCACTGGACATCTTGAAGAAGTTCTCTGTCAGGATTTGAGGGTCGGAGGCGGTTTGCTTGAGCTCAGCTGTTGTTTAGTGTCTCCCTTGACCAAGACCCACTTGGTTAGAAGGACATGATGTGCTGCTGGATGCATGGAGGAAGTCATCCATCATGACATCAGCAGCACATCACACTTTATTTAGTTAGCTACGTTTCACCAAATACACCACGAAACCTGTCACACCCAAACCAGTGAAGTTGTCACGTTGTGTAAATGGTAAATAAAAACAATGATTTGCAAACCCTTTTCAACTTATATTCACTTGAATAGACTGCAAAGACAAGATATTGAACGTTCGAACTTTGTTATTTTTTGCAAGTATTAGCTCATTTGGAATTTGATGCCTGCGACATGATTTAAAAAAGCTGGCACAAGTTGCAAAAAAGACTGATAAAGTTGAGGAATGCTCATCAAACATCCCACAGGTGAACAGGCTAATTGGGAACATGATTGGGTATAAGTAGAAGCTTAAAACTCATTTGTATACTTTGAATAGACCCCCTTTTTAGACCAGTTGATCTGCCGTTTCTTTTCCTTTCTCCTCTGCCCCCCTCTCCCTTGTGGAAGGGGGGGAAACACAGGTCCGGTGGCCATGGATGAAGTGCTGGCTGTCCAGAGTCGGGACCCGGGGTGGACCGCTCGCCTGTGCATTGGTTGGGGACATCTCTGTACTGCTGACCCGTCTCCGCTCGGGATGGTCTCCTGCTGGCCCCACTATGGACTGGACTCTTACTATTATGTTAGATCCACTATGGACTGGACTCTTACTATTATGTTAGATCCACTATGGACTGGACTCTTACTGTTATGTTGGATCCACTATGGACTGGACTCTCACTATTATGTTAGATCCACTATGGACTGGACTCTTACTATTATGTTAGATCCACTATGGACTGGACTCTCACACTATTATCTTAAATCCACTATGGACTGGACTCTCACACTATTATGTTAGATCCACTATGGACTGGACTCTCCCCATTATGTTAGATCGACTATGGACTGGACTCTTACTATTATGTTAGATCCACTATGGACTGGACTCTCACTATTATGTTAGATTCACTATGGACTGGACTCTCACTATTATGTTAGATCCACTATGGACTGGACTCTCACTATTATGTTAGATCCACTATGGACTGGACTCTCACTATTATGTTAGATCCACTATGGACTGGACTCTCACTAATATGTTAGATCCACTATGGACTGGACTCTCACTATTATGTTAGATCCACTTTGGACTGGTCTCTCACTATTATGGTAGATCCACTTTGGACTGGTCTCTCACTATTATGTTAGATCCACTATGGACTGGACTCTCACTATTATGTTAGATCCACTATGGACTGGACTCTCACTATTATGTTAGATCCACTTTGGACTGGTCTCTCACTATTATGTTAGATCCACTATGGACTGGACTCATACTATTATGTTTGATCCACTATGGACTGGACTCTCACACTATTATGTTAGATCCACTATGGACTGGACCCTCACACTATTATGTTAGATCCACTATGGACTGGACTCTCACTATTATGTTGGATCCACTATGGACTGGACTCTCACTATTATGTTAGATCCACTATGGACTGGACTCTCACTATTATGTTAGATCCACTATGGACTGGACTCTCACTATTATGTTAGATCCACTATGGACTGGACTATTACTATTATGTTGGATCCACTATGGACTGGACTCTCACTATTATGTTAGATCCACTATGGACTGGACTCTCACACTATTATGCTAGACCCACTCGACGTCCATTGCATGTAGTCCTCTCCAAGGTTTCTTATAGTCGTTCACATCGACGTCCCACTGGAGTTGTGAGTTTTTCCTTGCCCTTATGTGGGCTCTGTGCCGAGGATGTCGTTGTGGCTTCTGCAGCCCTTTGATACACCTGTGATTTAGGGCTATATAAATTAACATTGATTGATTGATTGATTGGGTATAAAAGAAGCTTCCATGAAATGCTCAGTCATTCACAAACAAGAATGGGGTCGAGGGTCACCACTTTGTCAACAAATGCATGAGCAAATTGTTTAAGAACAACATTTCTCAAACAAGCTATTGCAAGGAATTTAGGGATTTCACCATCTACGGTCCGTAATATCATCAAAAGATTCAGATAATCTAGAGAAATCACTGCACGTAAGCAGCTAAGCCTGTGACCTTGGATCCCTCAGGCGGCACTGCATCAAAAACCGACATCAGTGTGTAAAGGATATCACCACATGGGCTCGGGAACACTTCAGAAAACCACTGTCAGTAACTACAGTTGGTCGCTACATCTGTAAGTGCAAGTTACAACTCTACTATGCAAAGCCACAGCCATTTATCAACAACACCCAGAACACGCAGCCGGCTTCGCTGGGCCCCGAGCTCATCTAAGATGGACTGATGCAAAGTGGAAAAGTGTTCTGTGGTCTGACGAGTCCACATTTCAAATTGTTTTTGGAAACTGTGGATGTCGTGTCCTCCGGACCAAAGAGGAAAAGAAGCATCCGGATTGTTCTAGGCGCAAAGTGTAAAAGCCAGCATGTGTGATGGTATGGGGGTGTATTAGTGCCCAAGACATGGGTAACTTGCACATCTGTGAAGGCGCCATTAATGCTGAAAGGTACATACAGGTTTTGGAGCAACATATGTTGCCATCCAAGCAACGTCTTTCTCATGGACGCCCCTGCTTATTTCAGCAAGAGAGTGCCTGCTTGTCGTGTTCCGGAGGACACTGACATCCACAGTTTCTGACAACAATTTGAAATGTGGACTCGTCAGACCACAGAAAAACTTTTCCACATTGTATCAGTCCATCTAAGATGAGCTCGGGGCCCTAGCGAAGCCGGCGGCGTTTTTGGGTGTTGTTGATAAATGGCTTTGGCTTTGTATAGTAGAGTTTTAACTTGCACTTACAAATGTAGCGACCAACTGTAGTTACTGACAGTGGTTTTCTGAAGTGTTCCCGAGCCCATGTGGTGATATCCTTTACACACTGATGTCGCTTTATGATGCAGTACCGCCTGAGGGATCGAAGGTCCGTAATATCATGGCTTACGTGCAGTGATTTCTACAGATTCTCCGAACCTTTTGATGATATTACGGAGCGTAGATGGTGAAATCCCCAAATTCCTTGCAATAGCTTGGTTGATAAATGTTGTTCTTAAACAATTTGCTCAGGCATTTGTTGACAAAGTGGTGACACTCGCCCCGTCCTTGTTTGTGAATGACTGACAACTCTTGGACGCTACTTTTATACCCAATCATGGCACCCACCTGTTCCCAATTAGCCTGTTCACCTGTGGGATGTTCCAAATAAGTGTTTTTGATGAGCATTTCTCGACTTTCTCAGTCTTTTTTGCCACTTGTGCCAGCTTTTTTTTAAACATGTTGCAGGCATCAAATTTGTACTAGAAAATGGATGGATGGATGCAAGTAGAATGATAAAATGTGCTTTCAGGTTGTGTGTATGTGTGGTTGCTCCCCCCATAGGTGGCAGTACTGACCCCCTCCAGCAGGTCCAGGTCTCGGCTGTTGTCGGGCAGATCTGAGTGGCAGTCCGGCATGTAGTTGGCACAGTAAGTGGCAGCCGCCTCAGGGTCCTCATGAATCAGCAGTTGTTGGATTTCTCCCTGGAACCCAGGAGGCAGCTGTCAGTGTGATGCAGTGCAGCAATGATATCACCATAATCACACTAGGATCATTTTATAGGGCGAGGTAGCATCTTTGCTCGCTTCACATGATGGTCACACGCCTCGCTATAAGGCAGGAAATCAGAAGTTACCTGGAAATCATCACAAATACACTTGTTGCAGTACCATATATATATACATATATATATATATATACATATATACACATACATATATATACATATATACATACATATATATATATATAAAATGTATGGGCAATTTTTCATCAAACGTTCAGGAAACGTCCAAACTGGGGTTAGGCGTTATTTCGGGGCCTCTACATTTGTGTGTGGTTCCACCTCCACACTCGTGTTGTCCCGATACTAATATGTTGGTACCGGTACCAACATTTATTTAGATCCTTTTCCAAATAAAGGGGACCGCAAAAAATGGCATTATTGTCTTCATTTTAATACAAAATATTTTGGTACATTAAACATATGTTTATTATTGTAATTTTGTCCTTAAATAAAATAGAAATTTCAACACATTTTTCATAACAAGCTTTTTTTATATTTGCATAGTATGTATATATTATTAATGTTGGAAATACAAATCTTTATATATCTAGAAAGGGTGGTCCTAAAAAGGGAGGCATTTTTCAGAGGTCTCAAGAAGGTACCAAATATAAGAATGTGTGTGTGTGTGTGTGTGTTAGTATGTGGAAGTGTGTTAGTGCGTGTGTGTGTCTGTGTAATAGTGTGTGTGAATGTTAGTGTGTGCGTGTTAGAGTGTCTTAGTGTGTGTGTGTGCTAGTGTGTGTGTGTTAGTGTATTTGTGTGTGCGTGTGTTAGTGTGTGTGTGTGTGTTAGTGAATGCGTGTGTCTGTGTGTTTCTTAGTGTGTGTGTGTCTGAGTGTGTGTGCGTGTTAGTGTGTGTGTGTGTTTGTGTGTGTGTGTGTGTTAGTGAATGCGTGAGTCTGTGTGTGTGTGTTAGTGTATGCGTGTGTCTGTGTGTGTCTTAGTGCGTGTGTGTGTGTCTGAGTGTGTGTGCGTGTTAGTGTGTATTAGTGTGTGTGTGTGTGTTAGTGTGTGTGTCTGTGAGTGTGTTTGTGTGTGTTTGTGTGTGTGTGTGTGTTAGTGAATGCGTGAGTCTGCGTGTGTGTGCGTGTGTGTGTTAGTATGTGGAATGTGTTAGTGTGCGTGTGTCTGTGTGTAATAGTGTGTGTGAGTGTTAGTGTGTGTGTGTGTGTTAGTGTGTGCGTGTTAGAGTGTGTTAGTGTGTGTGTGCCAGTGTGTGTGTGTTAGTGTGTGTGTTAGTGTATTTGTGTGTGCGTGTGTTAGTGTGTGTGGCTGAGTGTGTGAGTGTATGTGTGTGTGTTAGTGTATGCGTGTGTCTGTGTGTTTCTTAGTGTGTGCGTGTGTGTCTGAGTGTGTGTGCGTGTTAGTGTGTGTCTGAGTGTGTGTTTGTGTGTGTGCGTGTTAGTGTGTGTGTGTTAGTGAATGCGTGAGTCTGTGTGTGTGTGCGTGTGTGTGTGTTAGTGTGTGTGTCTGAGTGTGTGCGCCTGTGTGTGTGTTAGTGTATGCGTGTGTCTGTGTGTGTCTTAGTGTGTGTGTGTGTGTGTCTGAGTGTGTGTGCGTGTTAGTGTCTGTGTGTTAGTGTGTGTGTCTGAGTGTGTGTTTGTGTGTGTGTGTGTGTTAGTGTGTGTGTGTTAGTGAATGCGTGAGTCTGTGTGTGTGTGTGTTAGTGTGTGTGTCTGAGTGTGTGCCTGTGTGTGTGTTAGTGTGTGTGTGTGTTAGTGTATGCGTGTGTCTTAGTGTGAGTGTGTGTGTCTGAGTGTGTGTGCGTGTTAGTGTCTGTGTGTTAGTGTGTGTGTGTCTGAGTGTGTGTTTGTGTGTGTGTGTGTTAGTGAATGCGTGAGTCTGTGTGTGTGTGTCTGAGTGTGTGCCTGTGTGTGTGTTAGTGTGTGTGTCTGTGTGTGTGTCTTAGTGTGTGTGTGTGTCTGAGTGTGTTAGCGTGTGTGTTAGTGTGTGTGTCTGAGTGTGTGTCTGTGTGTGTGTCTGTGTGTGTGTGTGTGTGTGTGTGTGAGTGTGTGTCTGTGTGTTAGTGTGTGTGAGTGTCTGCGTGTTAGTGTGTGTGAGTGTGTGTGTGTCTGTGTGTGTGTTAGTGTGTGTGTTAGCGTGTGTGTCTGAGTGTGTGTTTGTGTGTGTGTGTGTTAGTGTGTGTGTGTTAGTGAATGCGTGAGTCTGTGTGTGTGTGCGTGTGTGTGTGTTAGTGTGTGTGTCTGTGTGTGTGTGTGTCTGTGTGTTAGTGTGTGTGAGTGTCTGTGTTAGTGTGTGTGAGTGTCTGTGTGTGTGTGTGTGTGTGTGTGTTAGTGTGTGTGTGTTAGTGTGCGTGTGTTAGTGTACACGTGTGTCTGTGTGTGTGTTAGTGTTGTGTGTGTGTAAATGAGTGTGTGTGTGTGTGTGTTAGCGTGTGTGTCTGAGTGTGTGTTTGTGTGTGTGTGTGTTAGTGAATGCGTGAGTCTGTGTGTGTGTGCGTGTGTGTGTGTTAGTGTGTGTGTCTGAGTGTGTGTCTGTGTGTGTGTCTGTGTGTGTGTGTGTGTGTGTGTGTGTGTGTGAGTGTGTGTCTGTGTGTTAGTGTGTGTGAGTGTCTGTGTGTTAGTGTGTGTCTGTGTCTGTGTGTGTGTTAGTGTGTGTGTTAGTGTGCGTGTGTTAGTGTACACGTGTGTCTGTGTGTGTGTTAGTGTTGTGTGTGTGTAAATGAGTGTGTGTGTGTGTGTGTGTGTGTGTGTGTGTGTGTGTGTATCTAGTTGATACTACTATGATTACATTGATATTTTTTTAGCATCACAAAATCTTTTTTCCTTTTTTAAAAATGTATATTATGTTTATAAAGTCAGTAAATATGTCCCTGGACACATGAGGACTTTGAATATGACCAATGTATGATCCTGGAACTACTTGGTATCAGTTCGATACCTAAATTTGTGGTATCATCCAAAACTAATGTCAAGTATCAAAGAAGAGAAGAATAAGTGATTATTACATTTTAACAGAAGTGTAGATAGAACATGTTGAAAGAGAAAGTAAGCAGGTATTAACAGTAAATTAATGTTTACAGTTTGTCCCTCATAATGTGTACAAAATAATAGGTGTATAAATGACACAATATGTTACTGCATAGACTAATTAGGAGTCTTTGTTTGTTTACTTACTACTAAAAGACAAGTTGTCTAGTATGTTCACTATTTTATTTAAGGACTAAATTGGGTAACACTTTAGTATGGGGAACATATTCTAAGTAACAAAGACTTCATTTAGAGTTATTAGGTTAGGGTTAGGGTTTTATAATAAGGCCATGCAGAAGAAGGCATTAATAAGTATTTAATAATGACTAATTAAGAGCCAATATGTTACTAATTTGCATGTTAATAAGCAACTAATTAATGGTGAATATGTTCCCCATACTAAAGTGTGACCCAAAATTGCAATAATAAACATGTTTAATGTATGTTTTGTTGTTGTTAAATAAAGCCAATAATGCCATTTTTTGTGGTCCCCTTTATTTAGAAAAGTATCAAAATAATAAAGTGTCCTGTGAGTGTGTTTCTAGGGATGAACAATGGGAGACCGGGCTTTCTGCTCTGCCGGTCCCAGTCTGTGGAACGCTCTCCCTGACCACCTGAGGGCACCACAGACTGTGGATGCTTTTTTAAAAAGGCTTAAAAACCCTTCTAATTTGCATGTTAATAAGCAACTAATTAATAGTGAATATGTTCCCCATACTAAAGTGTGACCCAAAATTGCAATAATAAACATGTTTAATGTACCGTCATTTTTGTTGTTGTTGTTAAATAAAGTCAATAATGCCATTTTTTGTGGTCCTCTTTATTTAGAAAAGTATCAAAATACATTTTGGTACCGGTACCAAAATTTTGGTATCGGGTCAACTATACTATGTACCTAATAAAGTGTCCTGTAAGTGTGTTTCTAGGGATGACCAATGGGAGACCGGGCTTTCTGCTCCGCCGCTCCCAGTCTGTGGAACGCTCTCCCTGACCACCTGAGGGCACCACAGACTGTGGATGCTTTTAAAAAAGGCTTAAAAACCCTTCTAAATTGCATGTTACAAACCAACTAATTAATAGTGAATATGTTCCCCATACTAAAGTGTGACCCAAAATTGCAATAATAAACATGTTTAATGTACCCTCATTTTTGTTGTTGTTAAATAAAGCCAATAATGCCATTTTTTTGTGGTCCCCGTTATTTAGAAAAGTATCAAAATACATTTTGGTACCGGTACCAAAATATCGGTATCGGGTCAACTATACTATGTACCTAATAAAGTGTCCCATGGGTGTGTTTCTAGGGATGAACAATGGGAGACCGGTTTTCTGCTCTGCCGGTCCCAGTCTGTGGAACCCTCTCCCTGACCACCTGAGGGCACCACAGACTGTGGATGCTTTTTTTAAAAGGCTTAAAAACCCTTCTAATTTGCATGTTAATAAGCAACTAATTAATAGTGAATATGTTCCCCATACTAAAGTGTGACCCAAAATTGCAATAATAAACATGTTTAATGTACCCTCATTTTTGTTGTTGTTAAATAAAGCCAATAATGCCATTTTTTGTGGTCCCCTTTTCTTTAGAAAAGTATCAAAATACATTTTGGTACCGGTACCAAAATATTGGTATCGGGTCAACTATACTATGTACCTAATAAAGTGTCCTGTGAGTGTGTTTCTAGGGATGAACAATGTGAGACCGGGCTTTCTGCTCCGCCGCTCCCAGTCTGTGGAACGCTCTCCCTGACCACCTGAGGGCACCACAGACTGTGGATGCTTTTAAAAAAGGCTTAAAAACTCTTCTAATTTGCATGTTACTAACCAACTAATTAATGGTGAATATGTTCCCCATACTAAAGTGTGACCCAAAATTGCAATAATAAACATGTTTAATGTACCCTCATTTTTGTTGTTGTTAAATAAAGACAATAATGCAATTTTTTGTGGTGCCTTTTATTTAGAAAAGTATCAAAATACATTTTGGTACCGGTACCAAAATATTGGTATCGGGTCAAATATACTATGTACCTAAAAAAAGTGTCCCGTGACTGTGTTTCTGGGGATGAACAATGGGAGACCGGGCTTTCTGCTCCGCCGCTCCCAGTCTGTGGAACTCTCTCCCTGACCACCTGAGGGCACCACAGACTGTGGATGCTTTTTAAAAAAAAAAGAGCTTAAAAACCCTTCTAATTTGCATGTTAATAAGCAACTAATTAATGGTGAATATGTTCCCCATACTAAAGTGTGACCCAAAATTGCAATAATAAACATGTTTAATGTATGTTTTGTTGTTGTTAAATAAAGCCAATAATGCCATTTTTTGTGGTCCCCTTTATTTAGAAAAGTATCAAAATACATTTTGGTACCGGTACCAAAATATCGGTATCGGGTCACATATACTATGTACCTAATAAAGTGTCCTGTGAGTGTGTTTCTAGGGATGAACAATGGGAGACCGGGCTTTCTGCTCCGCCGCTTCCAGTCTGTGGAACGCTCTCCCTGACCACCTGAGGGCACCACAGACTGTGCATGCTTTTTTTAAAAAGGCTTAAAAACCCTTCTAAGTTGCATGTTAATAAGCAACTAATTAATGGTGAATATATTCCCCATACTAAAGTGTGACCCAAAATTGCAATAATAAACATTTTTGTTGTTGTTAAATAAAGACAATAATGCCATTTTTTGTGGTCCCTTTTATTTAGAAAAGTATCAAAATGCATTTTGGTACCGGGTACCAAAATATCGGTATCGGGTCAACTATACTATGTACCTAATAAAGTGTCCTGTGAGTGTGTTTCTAGGGATGAACAATGGGCGACCGGGCTTTCTGCTCCGCCGCTCCCAGTCTGTGGAACGCTCTCCCTGACCACCTGAGGGCACCACAGACTGTGGATGCTTTTAAATAAGGCTTAAAAACCCTTCTAATTTGCATGTTAATAATCAACTAATTAATAGTGAATACGTTCCCCATACTAAAGTGTGACCCAAAATTGCAATAATAAACATGTTTAATGTACCGTCATTTTTGTTGTTGTTAAATAAAGACAATAATGCCATTTTTTGTGGTCCCTTTTATTTAGAAAAGTATCAAAATACATTTTGGTACCGGGTACCAAAATATTGGTATCGGGTCAAATATACTATGTACCTAATAAAGTGTCCCGTGAGTGTGTTTCTAGGGATGAACAATGGGAGACCGAGCTTTCTGCTCCGCCGCTCCCAGTCTGTGGAACGCTCTCCCTGACCACCTGAGGGCACCACAGACTGTGGATGCTTTTAAATAAGGCTTAAAAACCCTTCTAATTTGCATGTTACTAACCAACTAATTAATAGTGAATACTAAATTGGCCCTAGTGTGTGGATGTGAGTGTGAATGTTGTCTGTCTATCTGTGTTGGCCCTGCGATGAGGTGGCGACTTGTCCAGGGTGTACCCCGCCTTCCGCCCGATTGTAGCTGAGATAGGCTCCAGCGCCCCCCGCGACCCCAAAGGGAATACGCGGTAGAAAATGGATGGATGGATGGATGTTCCCCATACTAAAGTGTGACTCAAAATTGCAATAATAAACATGTTTAATGTACCGTCATTTTTTGTTGTTGTTAAATAATGCCATTTTTTGTGGTCCCCTTTATTTAGAAAAGTATCAAAATACATTTTGGTACCGGTACCAAAATATCGGTATCGGGTCAACTATACTCTGTACCTAATAAAGTGTCCTGTGAGTGTGTTTCTAGGGATGAACAATGGGGGACCTGGCTTTCTGCTCCGCCGCTCCCAGTCTGTGGAATGCTCTCCCTGACCACCTGAGGGCACCACAGACTGTGGATGCTTTTAAAAAAGGCTTAAAAACCCTTCATTTTAAAAAAGCCTTTTTTTTTTTTTAGATATATGCATGCTAGTTTTAGCTATTTCGCTGTTCTAGTTTTTTTTTAGTTTTTTTTTTAATTATCTTTTTATTTTTATTTTTTTTAATACACTGTAGCACTTTGAGGTTGTTTACTCAATGCAAAGTGCTTTTTTCAAATAAAATCTATTATCATTATTATTATTGTTATGAATGGAATCATAAAATGGTAAATGGGTTATACTTGTATAGCGCTTTTCTACTTTCAAGGTACTCAAAGCGCTTTGACACTATTTCCACATTCACACATTCACACACTAACCACCATCCATCAGGAGCAAGGGTGAAGTGTCTTGCTCAAGGACACAACGGACGTGACAAGGTTGGTAGTAGTTGGGGATCGAACCAGGAACCCTCAGGCCACTCTCCCATTGGCGCCACACTGCCCACCCCCCCCTTATGAACCATTGTGGTGGCTTTTAATTAGCCTGAGGTGTCACCTCACACTCCTTCATCAAGCATTTCACAAATGACTGACTAATTCACGCATGAGTACAACGAGTATAAAGGTTATCCAAATAATGTCCTTTTTTTTCTTCCCCCCCCCCTTCTCGCCGTCCTGGCCCTCAGCCAGCGCCGAACTTTATTGCCCTCTTCGTCTCGCTGTCGCCGGAGTGAGCGGGAGAGAAGGCGAGGCAACAGGGAGTAAAATCCACTCTAATCCAATCTCAATTAGAGATGAAAGGCAACACCCTCACACACAACTGTTTCCCTATTATTCCTTGCCTGGCAGGGTTTCTCTCCCAAAAAAAAAAAAAAAAAAAAAGCCTACTCCATCATTCCCCAATTAAGATGCAGCAGCAGAATATATCGCAGGCAAATAATGCACGAAAAGTCTCAAAACAACTGAAAATAACCAGCCTAGTTTTGTTTTTTTACTGCTCCTCGGTTGTTAGAGCACCCAGAAATGGCGCTCAAGTAACAGTACTGTTACTTAAAGCAGTGTTTTTCAACCACTGTGCCGCGGCCGTGAGATACAGTCTGGTGTGCCATGGGAGATGATCTAAATTCAACTATTTGGGGTAAAAAATATTTTTTGCAAACCAGTAATTAAAGTCTGCTAATAAAGTGTTGTTGTTGAGTGTCGGAGCTGTCTAAAGCTCGGCAGAGTAACCGTGTAATACTGTTTTTTTGGGGGTTTTTTCAATTTGTTGCACTTTTATTATTATTATTTTGCATTTTTTTTAACTTTTTATTCGACCCCTTTTACCGTATTGCTTTTGCACTATCTTGTTTAGCTCATTCATCGTTTATGTTCTTAGTTTTTTTTTGTTTTTTTTTTTCAATTTGTGGGACTTTTATTATGATTATTTTGCAATTTTTTACTTTTTATTCGACCCCTTTTACCATATTGCTTTTGCTCTATCTTGTTTAGCTCATTCATTGTTTATGTTCTTAGTTTTTTTTAAATTTATTTATTTTTTCAATTTGTGGGACTTTTATTATTATTATTTTGCAATTTTTTACTTTTTATTCGACCCCTTTTACCGTATTGCTTTTGCACTAACTTGTTTAGCTCATTCATCGTTTATGTTCGTTTACTTTTTTTAAATTTTATTATTTTTTTTTTAAATGTTTAAATTTGTCACACTTTTATTATTATTATTTTGCAATTTTTTTTTTACTTTTTATTTGACCCCTTTTACCGTATCTTGTTTAGCTCATTCATCGTGTATGTTCCTTGTTTTTTTTTTTTTTGCTTTGTTTTTTTCAATTTGTCACACTTTTATTATTACTATTTTGCAATTTTTTAGTTTTTATTCGACCCCTTTCACCGTATTGCTTTTGCACTATCTTGTTTAGCTCATTCATCGTTTATGTTCTTTTTTATTTATTTATATATTTTATATCATTTTATTTATTATTTGTCGCACTTTTATTATTATTATTTTGCAATTTTTTACTTTTATTCAACCCCTTTTACCGTATTGCTTTTGCACTATCTTGTTTAGCTCACTCATTGTTTATGTTCTTTATTTTTTATTATTTATTTTTATTTTATTTTTTTTTCAATTTGTCGCACTTTCATTATTATTATTTTGCAATTTTTTACTTTTTATTCGACCCCTTTTACCATATTGTTTTTGCACTATCTTGTTTAGCTCATTCATCGTTTATGTTCGTTTACTTTTTTACATTTTATTAATTTTTTTTTAAAAATGTTTAAATTTGTCGCACTTTTATTATTATTATTTTGCAATTTTTTTTTTACTTTTTATTTGACCCCTTTTACCGTATCTTGTTTAGCTCATTCATCGTGTATGTTCCTTGTTTTTTTTTTTTTTGCTTTGTTTTTTTCAATTTGTCACACTTTTATTATTACTATTTTGCAATTTTTTAGTTTTTATTCGACCCCTTTCACCGTATTGCTTTTGCACTATCTTGTTTAGCTCATTCATCGTTTATGTTCTTTTTTATTTATTTATATATTTTATATCATTTTATTTATTATTTGTCGCACTTTTATTATTATTATTTTGCAATTTTTTACTTTTATTCAACCCCTTTTACCGTATTGCTTTTGCACTATCTTGTTTAGCTCACTCATTGTTTATGTTCTTTATTTTTTATTATTTATTTTTATTTTATTTTTTTTTCAATTTGTCGCACTTTCATTATTATTATTTTGCAATTTTTTACTTTTTATTCGACCCCTTTTACCATATTGCTTTTGCACTATCTTGTTTAGCTCATTCATCGTTTATGTTCGTTTACTTTTTTACATTTTATTAATTTTTTTTTAAAAATGTTTAAATTTGTCGCACTTTTATTATTATTATTTTGCAATTTTTTTACTTTTTATTTGACCCCTTTTACCGTATTGCTTTTGCACTATCTTGTTTAGCTCATTCATCGTTTATGTTCCTTGTTTTTTTTTGTTTTGCTTTGTTTTTTTCAATTTGTCACACTTTTATTATTACTATTTTGCAATTTTTTAGTTTTTATTCGACCCCTTTCATCGTATTGCTTTTGCACTATCTTGTTTAGCTCATTCATTATTTATGTTCTTTTTTATTTATTTATATATTTTATTTTATTTATTTTTTATTTGTCGCACTTTTATTATTATTATTTTGCAATTTTTTTTCTTTTATTCGACCCCTTTTACCGTATTGCTTTTGCACTATCTTGTTTAGCTCATTCATCGTTTATGTTCTTTTTTATTTATTTATATATTTTATTTTATTTTATTTATTTTTTATTTGTCGCACTTTTATTATTATTATTTTGCAATGTTTTACTTTTATTCAACCCCTTTTACCGTATTGCTTTTGCACTATCTTGTTTAGCTCATTCATCGTTTATGTTCTTTATTCATCATTATTTATTTTTATTTTTATTTTTTTTCAATTTTTCGCACTTTCATTATTATTATTTTGCACTTTTTTACTTTTTATTCGACCCCTTTTACCGTATTGCTTTTGCTCTATCTTGTTTAGCTCATTCATCGTTTATGTTCGTTTACCTTTTTTTTATTTTATTAATTTTTTTAAAAAAATGTTTAAATTTGTCGCACTTTTATTATTATTATTTTGCAATTTTTTTACTTTTTATTTGACCCCTTTTACCGTATTGCTTTTGCACTATCCTGTTTAGCTCATTCATCGTTTATGTTCCTTGTTTTTTTTTTTGCTTTGTTTTTTTCAATTCGTCACACTTTTATTATTACTATTTTGCAATTTTTTTAGTTTTTATTCGACCCCTTTTACCGTATTGCTTTTGCACTATCTTGTTTAGCTCATTCATCGTTTATGTTCTTTTTTATTTATTTATATATTTTATTTTATTTATTTTTTATTTGTCGCGCTTTTATTATTATTATTTTTAAATTTTATTCGACCCCTTTTACGTATTGCTTTTGCACTATCTTGTTTAGCTCATTCATCGTTTATGTTCTTTATTTATTTATTATTTATTTATTTATTTATTTTTTCAATTTGTCGCACTTTTATTATTATTATTTTGCAATTTTTTACTTTTTATTCGACCCCTTTTACCGTATTGCTTTTGTACTATCTTGTTTGGCTCATTCATCTTTTATGTTCTTTGTTTTTTTAATTTTCATTATTATTATTTTTTTCAATTTGTCACACTTTTATTATTATTTTGCAATTTTTTACTTTTTATTCGACCCCTTTTACCGTATTGCTTTTGCACTCTTGTTTAGCTCATTCATCGTTTGTTCTTTGTTTTTTGTTTTTCTTGTTTTTTTTCAATTTGTCGCACTTTTATTATTTTGCAATTTTTTAATTTTTATTCGACCCCTTTTACCATATTGCTTTTGCACTATCTTGTTTAGCTCATTCATCGTTTATGTTCTTTTTTGTTTTGTTTTTTGTTTTTTTTGCTCTATGCATTTTAACCTGTAAAGCACTTTGGCTCAATTCAAACATTGTTGTAAACTTGCTATATAAATAAAGTTGCCTTACCTTGCCTTGCCTTCCATATTTATGTATATATTATCACACTAACTTTAGTATGCTTAAAGGCCGTTGCTATAGTTATTAGCTATTGTGCTTAAGCTGTGCTTTTTCTATCTGTGCAAGGACAAAACTTCTTGTCTGAGGGGTGGCCTCAGCCGCAGATGTTATCTTTGTTTTAGCCTGCTAACAGCCAAGGACCTCAAGGAAGACAAGACGACAGCACGCAGACGAAGCAGAGACAAGGCGAAATCACAAGGCCCCCAGCACATTCCGTCACGTATTGTGCGTACTTGAAGCTGCTTTGCATGATATGTGTGACCACTCCTTTTAGAGGCGGCCTCAGTGATGTTGATTGTGGAACTCCTGAATAAATAGAGGGACGTGGGAGCTGTACCTTAGAGCGTAGGGCGAGACTGTGACTAAGTGTGCAGCTCCATGCGTTCTCCTCATGAGCTAAATTGAACTCTGTCTCTGCATGGTTCCTTGCTTCTTGTCTGTTTAATAGATGTCATCAATGTTTGAACCTGACAGCGATATAGTCTGAAAAATACGGTAAGTAAGCAAAAAGCTCCTAATTTGGCTGCTGACATATAGTACAGGCCCAAAAATTTGGACACACGTTCTCATTCAATGTGTTTATTATTATTTTAACATGTTCTATCTACACTATTTATGACCAGTTTAATAGAAAACACCATTTTTTACAAGACATACGGGGCCTTTCTTCATCAGTTTGGTATCAAAGACCCCTGAAACAAACCATTACCACCGTAACTAAGGGCACCAAGGGAGCATAAATGACTCAACGGAATTGGTCCGCCTCACGAAAATCAGCAGCCCACACTGCAAAAAGTGAAATCTAAGTAAGATGAAATATCTCAAATAAGGGTGATATTTGCTTATTTTCTGTCTGATAAGATCATTCTTCTCACTAAGCAGATTTTATGTTAGAGTGTTTTACTTGTTTTAAGGGTTTTGGTCCTAAATGATCTCAGTAAGATATTACAGCTGAGATGTTATGACCTATATTGAGTAAAACATGCTTGAAACTAGAATATCAAGTGTTGCAAAGCTGTGTCATCAACACTCACAAGTATAAAACTACTTTTTTAAATATTTCTTATTTCAAGCATGAAATAAAAAATCTTGACTTTGACACAATTGGGTCTCATAATTAAAACAGATGACAGCCAAATGGACTTTGCTGTTTTATTTTCAATGAAACAATAGAAAACACGTACTCATATAGTAGTACAGTTGGCACAGTACAGTAAACTGACAGTTAATATTTAAACATTTAACATGTGACATTTCTAACAATTTTGAATAAAAATAGTTCACGCACATTCAGATAAATTCTTCAAAATTACAATTAAAAAAATGTGGTCGAGGGCCGGGCTGTAAATATATATATATATATATATATATATATATATATATATATATATATATATATATATATATATATATTTATATATATATATATGTATGTACGTATATACATATATATATATATATATATATATATATTTATATATATATATATGTATGTACGTATATACATATATATATATATATATATATATATATATATATATATATATATATATGTATATACGTACATACATATATATATATATATATATATATATATATATATATATATATATATATATATATATATATTAGGGCTGCAACAACTAATCAATTAAATCGATTATAAAAAAAGTTGACGATTAATTTAGTCATCGATTCGTTGGATCTATGCTATGCGCATGCGCAGAGGCTTTTTATATATTTTTATTTTATTTTTTTATTATTTAAAAACTTTTTTTTTTTTTTTTTTAATAAACCTTTATTTATAAACTGCAACATGTACAAACAACTGAGAAACACTAATCAAAATAAGTATGGTGCCATTATGCTGTTTTTCCCCCCAATAAAATACTGGAAAGGACAGAAATGTAGTTTGTCTCTTTTATCCGATTATTAATCGATTAATCGAAGTAATAATCGACAGATTAATCGATTATCAAATTAATCGTTAGTTGCAGCCCTAATATATATATATATATATATATATATATATATATATATATATATATATATATATATATATATCTCAGTGCACAAGGAATATATTGTATATATATATATATATTTTCAAATAAAACGCCCCTAACTTTTTGTATTTTTTACCCCTTGTTTTTGAACCCTGACTTTTTTGCAGTGCGCATGCAATGGTAGCGTCAACAAGACCATCACTTTGAGCCCAAAACACGCTCTATTTCCAGTCCGAATCAAGACAGAAAGGATCGGACGAATAAACGGCGACTCTTATCTAAGCGTCACACAAACAAGGTCCCGGGGCTGCTCGGGTAAGGGCGCGACCCGAGACGTGTAGACGTTTACTGCAAAGTGTTTCTGTTGTTTAAACACTTGTTTGGCAATCTGGAAGTAATAGAAGACATTAGCGGCTCAGCGCGGGCCACCCCCAACGCCCCCCTCCACCCGCCCTCGGTCCCACGGCGCAGAGCTCCCACGCTGGGAGAACTGGGCCGGAACCCTGGCCTCCTCCTCCTCCCCCAGAACTGGGGGCCTGGGAACCGTAAAGCGGGGGTCAGCCTGCTCAATCTCTGCCGTCCCCCTGGTACCAGCCCTACTTTTGACGCTAATGGCGCTAATACACAAACAGACATGTATACTCATGAACTGACTGTCTGATACTCAAAATGCGGTACAAGTACCACCTGTAGCTCCCTCTGGTGGTACTCAGAAATAAAACCACTCATACGACACGAACCAATTATCTGTATATGGTTTTACATGCGGAAATAGCAAAAACTTTGTATACTTGTTTGGTGAACATCATTTTGTCCTACTAATTTCGGCGGTTCTTGAACTCACCATAGTTTGTTTACATGTAAAATAATCCACTCCTTCTTTTGTCTCATTTTGTCCACCAAACTTTTTATACTGTGTGTGAATGCCCAAAGGTGAGCTTTGTTGATGTCATTGACTTGTTGGAGTGCTAATCAGGCATATTTGGTCACTTCATAACTCCAAGCTAATCAATGCTAACATGCTATTTAGGCTCATTATGCCTCATGCGTAGGTATATTTGAGCTCATTTAATATCCTTTACTTTTATCCTCTTTCTATATAATTTAGTTTTGCATGTCTCATGACACATTATCTGTATGTAATATTAGCTGCATTTCAGATGGTTGTTTGCGTGCCATGTTGTTCCAGACCACAGCAAACGTTACCCAGCCCGCAAAGATTGCAGGCTGGGTAACGAAAATGTGCTTCAGCCTGCGACACAAAGTCATTTTGATAGTAGGCTAATATAGACACTTAACATCATGTGTTGTCTTCCTTATAACACTTATACAAGACTTTTAAAGTCATTTTGATAGTAGGCTAATATAGGTAATATAGACACTTACATCATGTGTTGCCTTCATTATAACACTTATATAAGACTTTTAAAGTCATTTTGATAGAAGGCTAATGTAGCTAAAATAGACACTTACATTATGTGTTGCCTTCATTATAACACTTATATAATACTTTTAAAGTCATTTTGATAGTAGGCTATTATAGCTAATACAGACACTTACATCATGTGTTGCCTTCATTATAACACTTATATACGACTTTTAAAGTCATATTGATAGTACCGGTAGGCTAATATAGACACTTAAGTCATGTGTTGCCTTGATTATAACACTTATATAAGACTTTTAAAGTCATTTTGATAGTAGGCTAATATAGACACTTAAGTCATGTGTTGCCTCCTTGATTATAACACGTATATAAGACTTTTAAAGTCATTTTGATAGTAGGCTATTATAGCTAATACAGACACTTACATCATGTGTTGCCTTCATTATAACACTTATATATGATTTTTAAAGTCATTTTGATAGTAGGCTATTATAGCTAATACAGACACTTACATCATGTGTTGCCTTCATTATAACACTTATATACGACTTTTAAAGTCATATTGATAGTACCGGTAGGCTAATATAGACACTTAAGTCATGTGTTGCCTTGATTATAACACTTATATAAGACTTTTAAAGTCATTTTGATAGTAGGCTAATATAGACACTTAAGTCATGTGTTGCCTCCTTGATTATAACACTTATATAAGACTTTTAAAGTCATTTTGATAGTAGGCTAATATAGCTAATATAGACACTTACGTCATGTGTTGCCTTCATTATAACACTTATATATGACTTTTAAAGTCATTTTGATAGTAGGCTAATATAGACACTTATATCATGTGTTAACATCATTATAACACTTATATAAGACTTTTAAAGTCATTTTGATAGTAGGCTATTATAGCCAATATAGACACTTACATAACGTGTTGCCTTCATTATAACACTTATATAAGACTTTTAAAGTCATTTTGATAGTAGGCTAATATAGACACTTATATCATGTGTTGTCATCATTATAACCCTTATATAAGACTTTTAAAGTCATTTTGATAGTAGGCTATTATAGCCAATATAGACACTTACATAACGTGTTGCCTTCATTATAACACTTATATAAGACTTTTAAAGTCATTTTGATAGTAGGCTAATATAGCTAATATAGACACTTACATCATGTGTTGCCTTCATTATAACACTTATATACGACTTTTAAAGTCATTTTGATAGTAGGCTAATTCAGCTAATATAGACACATCATGTATTGCCTTCATTATAACACTTCTATAAGACTTTTAAAGTCATTTTGATAGTAGGCTAATATAGCTAATATAGACACTTACATCATGTGTTGCGTTCATTATAACACTTATATAAGACTTTTAAAGTCAATTTGATAGTAGGCTATTATAGCCAATATAGACACTTACATAACGTGTTGCCTTCATTATAACACTTATATAAGACTTTTAAAGTCATTTTGATAGTAGGCTAATCTAGCTAATATAGACACTTACATCTAGTGTTGCCTTCATTATAACACTTCTATAAGACTTTTAAAGTCATTTTGATAGTAGGCTAATATAGACACTTAAGTCATGTGTTGCCTTCACTATAACACTTCTATAAGACTTTTAAAGTCAGTTTGATAGTAGGCTAATATAGCTGATATAGACACTTACATCATGTGTTGCCTTCATTATAACACTTATATAAGACTTTTAAAGTCATTTTGATAGTAGGCTAATATAGACACTTACATCATGTGTTGCCTTCATTATAACACTTACATACAGATTTTAATTTTTTGCAGCTCCAGACAGATTTTTTATTTTTTTGTATTTTTGGTCCAATGTGGCTCTTTCAACGTTTTGTGTTGCCGACCCCTGGTCTAACTCAATAATCCATCATGACTGTTATTATTGATCATTTTGATGTTCTTACAAAAATATCTTGTAAAATAAAACCTAAAAGTGGTTCCTAAATGCAAAAACCATTCAATGTTCCCAGGCATTGGCGGGCCACATATGATGATGTGGCGGGTCAGATCTGGGCCCCCGGGCCTTGAGTTTGACACCTGTGCACAAGACCCTCGGGTGCCGTGAACGTCAATCAAGTGACGAAAGTGACACTTTGGTGAAGATTGATGGTGGCTAATTTTTAGGTCTGTTTTTTTTAATGGACTGACACACCCGCCGCCATCCATGCTTGCTCGCCATCCACGTAATGGGCGCCCCTTTCTTAATCCATCAGGACAAAAAAGGGACTGCCCGGGGGGGGGGGGGGGGGGGGGGGGGGGCTCAGGCTACAGGTGGGCTCGTCCTCTCGTCAAGACCTGAGCACACCTGGTTAGTCCTGGTGAAAGTCGGTCAACACGCCCCATGTACAAACCCCGTTTCCATATGAGTTGGGAAATTGTGTTAGATGTGAATATAAACGGAATACAATTATTTGCAAATCATTTTCAACCCATATTCAGTTGAATATGCTACAAAGACAACATATTTGATGTTCAAACTCATAAAAAATTTTTTGTGTGCAAATAATCATTAACTTTAGAATTGGATGGCAGCAACACGTGACAAAGAAGTTGGGAAAGGTGGCAATAAATACTGATAAAGTTGAGGAATGCTCATCAAACACTTATTTGGAACATCCCACAGGTGTGCAGGCTAATTGGGAACAGGTGGGTGCCATGATTGGGTATAAAAGTAGATTCCATGAAATGCTCAGTCATTCACAAACAAGGATGGGGTCGAGGGTCACCACTTTGTCAACAAATGCCTGAGCAAATTGTTTAAGAACAACATTTCTCAAACAAGCTATTGCAAGGAATTTCGGGATTTCACCATCTACACTCCGTAATATCATCAAAGGCTTCAGAGAATCTGGAGAAATCACTGCACGTAAGCAGCTAAGCCCGTGACCTTCCATCCCTCAGGCTGTACTGCATCAACAAGCCACATCAGTGTGTAAAGGATATCACCACATGGGCTCAGGAACACTTCATAAACCCACTGTCAGTAACTACAGTTGGTCGCTACATCTGTAAGTGCAAGTTAAAACTCTCCTATGCAAGGCTGAAAACCGGTTTATCAACAACACCCAGAAACGCCGTCGGCTTCGCTGGGCCTGAGCTCATCTAAGATGGACTGATACAAAGTGGAAAAGTCTTCTGCCACGCCCTGACTTATTTGGATTTTTTTTGCTGTTTTCCTGTGTGTAGTGTTTTAGTTCTTGTCTTGCGCTCTTATTTTGGTGGCTTTTTCTCTTTTTTCGGCGTTTTCACTGTAGCAGTTTCACGTCTTCCTTTGAGCGATTCTTCCCGCATCTACTTTTGTTTTAGCAATCAAGAATATACCGTACGTCTGACGAGTCCACATTTCAAATTGTTTTTGGAAACTGTGGACGTCGTGTCCTCCGGACCAAAGAGGAAAAGAACCATCCGGATTGTTCTAGGCGCAAAGTGTAAAAGCCAGCATGTGTGATGGTATGGGGGTGTATTAGTGCCCAAGACATGGGTAACTTACACATCTGTGAAGGCACCATTAATGCTGAAAAGGTACATACAGGTTTTGGAGCAACATATGTTGCCATCCAAGCAACGTTATCATGGACGCCCCTGCTTATTTCAGCAAAACGATGCCAACAGTGTTACAACAGCGTGGCTTCGTAGTAAAAGAGTGCGGGTACTAGACTGGCCTGCCTGTAGTCCAGACCTGTCTCCCATTGAAAATATGAAGCCTAAAATATAAGAAGGGAGTCTGTTGAACAACTTAAGCTGTACATCAAGCAAGAATGGGAAAGAATTCCGCCTGAGAAGCTTCAAAAATGTGTCTCCTCAGTTCCCAAACCTTTACTGAGTGTTGTTAAAAGGAAAGGCCATGTAACACAGTGGTAAAAATGCCCCTGTGACAACTTTTTTTGCAATGTGTTGCTGCCATTAAATTCTAAGTTATTGATTTTTTGCAAAAAAACTTATAAAATATCTTGTCTTTGCAGTCTATTCAATTGAATATAAGTTGAAAAGGATTTGCAAATCATTGTATTTTATTTTTATTTACCATTTACACAACGTGACAACTTTAGTCCGTAGTCCATAAGCTTCTTTTTTCCCTCTATCTTCTTTGTTATGTGACATTCATCCTCCACTGTTGCCATTTCTAATATAAAGTAGTGTAAAGTTCTTACTTTTATATCCGTCAGTAAACTCACCATGAAAGCACGTCCACAGTTTCCAAAAAACAAATTTGAAATGTGGACTCGTCAGACCACAGAACACTTCTCCACTTTGCATCAGTCCATCTTGGATGAGCTCGGGGCCAAGCGAAGCCGGGCGGCGTTTCTGGGTGTTGTTGATAAACGGTGTTCGCCTTGCATAGGAGAGTTTTAACTTTCACTTACAGATGTAGCGGCCAACTGTAGTTACTGACAGTGGGTTTCTGAAGTGTTCCTGAGCCCATGTGGTGATATCCTTTACACACTGATGTCGCTTGTTGATGCAATACAGCCTGAGGGATTGAAGGTCACGGGCTTAGCTGCCTACGTGCAGTGATTTCTCCAGATTCTCTGAACCCTTTGATGATATTACGGAGCGTAGATGGTGAAATCCCTAAATTCCTTGCAATAGCTTGTTTGAGAAATGTTGTTCTTAAACAATTTGCTCAGGCATTTGTTGGACGTCCACAGTTTCCAAAAAACAATTTGAAATGTGGACTCGTCAGACCACAGAACACTTCTCCACTTTGCATCAGTCCATCTTGGATGAGCTCGGGGCCAAGCGAAGCCGGGCGGCGTTTCTGGGTGTTGTTGATAAATGGCCGCGGCTTTGCATAGGAGAGTTTTAACTTGCACTTACAGATGTAGCGACAAACTGTAGTTACTGACAGTGGGTTTTCTGAAGTGTTCCTGAGCCCATGTGGTGATATCCTTTACACGCCGATGTGGCTTTTTGATGCAGTACAGCCCGAGGGATCGAAGGTCCGTAATATCATTGGCTTACGTGCAGTGATTTCTCCAGATTCTCCGAACCTTTTGATGATATTACGGAGCGTAGATGATGAAATCCCTAAATTCCTTGCAATAGCTTGTTTGAGAAATGTTTTTAAACTGTTCCAGAATTTGCTCACACTAGAGCCTTATAATGTATAATAATAATAATAACTGGGATTTATATAGCGCTTTTCTAAGTACCCAAAGTCGTTTTACATGTAGAACCCATCAATCATTCACACCTGGTGGTGGTAAGCTACTTTCATAGCCACAGCTGCCCTGGGGTAGACTGACGGAAGCGTGGCTGCAATTTGCGCCAACGGCCCCTATGACCACCACCTATCATTCATCATTCAATTCACTGGTGTGAGTAGCACCGGGGGCAAAGGGTGAAGTGTCCCGCCCAAGGACACAACGGCAGCGATTTTTGGATGGTAAGAGGCGGGGAGCGAACCTGCAACCCTCAGGTTTCTGGCACAGTTGCTCTACCCACTACGCCATGCCGCCCCTATAATGTATGAAAATAGACCTGAATAGACCCGCTCATCGGCAGTCCGCCTTGTAATCCGGTGCGCCCTATGGTCCGGAAAATACGGTAATTAATTTCTTCTGACAAATCTGATGCACTGGCTCTTCATTAAAATATTTTTTCAGCAATAATTCATTTTTCATGCATGGCTTGCAGAGCATGAGCTCAGCAAAGATGTAGGGGTCACCCACATCTGCAGTCCTCTCCAAGGTTTCCCCCAGGGATCAATAAAGTACTTTCTATTCTATTCACATTGACATCCCACTGGGTTGTGAGTTTTTCCTTGCCCTTATGTGGGCTCTGAACCGAGGTATGTCGTTGTGGCTTGTGCAGCCCTTTGAGACACTTGTGATTTAGGGCTACATTGATTGATAAAGAGCTTTCTGCGATCTTGCATGAATATTTCAAACCTTTTCCTCCCTTTACCCGGTCTTCAACGTTACTGCACATCCATCCCTCGGGGGGGTAAAGCCATACCTGAAATGCGCCTTGGTCCGCTAGTCGGGATCCAAACACGGCGATGCCCTCCGTGCTTATGATGGCCCCGCCTCCTGGCGGCAGCTTTTGGGTGTCCACCTCCTGACAGTCCAAAAAGAGGGTGACGGACTCACCCTGAACTCTATAGGCTATCCTGTGCCATCTGGGAGGAAAATTTAAAAAATGGGTTATTTATAGAGCAACTGCAGCTGACAAAATTAGGGCGTTAATCACAAGAAATTATCATATTAATCACTTTTAAATGCAGATTAATCACGCATTATTTTATTTTTTTTTTGCGCTAATTCTACAAAACCCAAAAGCAGTGAAGTTGTCACGTTGTGTAAATGGTAAATAAACAAAGATAATAAATAATAAACAAGATATTTAATGTTCACACTGGTAAATATAAGACTTTTAAAGTCATTTTGATAGTAGGCTAATTTAGCTAATATAGACACTTACATCATGTGTTGCCTTCATTATAACACTTGTTGAAAAGATATTTAAAGTCATTTTGATAGTAGGCTAATATAGACACTTACATCATGTGTTGCCTTCACTATAACACTTCTATAAGACTTTTAAAGTCAGTTTGATAGTAGGCTAATATAGCTGATATAGACACTTACATCATGTGTTGCCTTCATTATAACACTTATATAAGACTTTTAAAGTCAGTTTGATAGTAGGCTATTATAGCTAATACAGACACGTACATCATGTGTTGCCTTCATTATAACACTTGTTGAAAAGATATTTAAAGTCATTTTGATAGTAGGCTAATATAGACACTTACATCATGTGTTGCCTTCACTATAACACTTCTATAAGACTTTTAAAGTCAGTTTGATAGTAGGCTAATATAGCTGATATAGACACTTACATCATGTGTTGCCTTCATTATAACACCTATATAAGACTTTTAAAGTCATTTTGATAGTAGGCTATTATAGCTAATACAGACACTTACATCATGTGTTGCCTTCATTATAACACTTATATAAGACTTTTAAAGTCATTTTGATAGTAGGCTATTATAGCTAATACAGACACGTACATCATGTGTTGCCTTCATTATAACACTTATATAAGACTTTTAAAGTCATTTTGATAGTAGGCTAATTTAGCTAATATAGACACTTACATTATGTGTTGCCTTCATTATAACACTTGTTGAAAAGATATTTAAAGTCATTTTGATAGTAGGCTAATATAGACACTTACATCATGTGTTGCCTTCACTATAACACTTCTATAAGACTTTTAAAGTAATTTTGATAGTAGGCTATTATAGCTAATACAGACACGTACATCATGTGTTGCCTTCATTATAACACTTATGTACGACTTTTAAAGTCATTTTGATAGTAGGCTAATATAGACACTTAAGTCATGTGTCGCCTTCACTATAACACTTCTATAAGACTTTTAAAGTCAGTTTGATAGTAGGCTAATATAGCTGATATAGACACTTACATCATGTGTTGCCTTCACTATAACACTTATATAAGACTTTTAAAGTCATTTTGATAGTAGGTTATTATAGCTAATACAGATACGTACATCATGTGTTGCCTTCATTATAACACTTATATAAGACTTTTAAAGTCATTTTGATAGTAGGCTAATTTAGCTAATATAGACACTTACATCATGTGTTGCCTTCATTATAACACTTGTTGAAAAGATATTTAAAGTCATTTTGATAGTAGGCTAATATAGACACTTACATCATGTGTTGCCTTCACTATAACACTTCTATAAGACTTTTAAAGTCATTTTGATAGTAGGCTATTATAGCTAATACAGACACTTACATCATGTGTTGCCTTCATTATAACACTTATATAAGACTTTTAAAGTCATTTTGATAGTAGGCTAATTTAGCTAATATAGACACTTACATCATGTGTTGCCTTCATTATAACACTTATATAAGACTTTTAAAGTCATTTTGATAGTAGGCTAATTTAGCTAATATAGACACTTACATCATGTGTTGCCTTCATTATAACACTTGTTGAAAAGATATTTAAAGTCATTTTGATAGTAGGCTAATATAGACACTTACATCATGTGTTGCCTTCATTATAACACTTCTATAAGACTTTTAAAGTCAGTTTGATAGTAGGCTAATACAGCTGATATAGACACTTACATCATGTGTTGCTTTCATTATAACACTTATATAAGACTTTTAAAGTCATTTTGATAGTAGGCTAATTCAGCTAATATAGACACTTACATCATGTGTTGCCTTCATTATAACACTTGTTGAAAAGATATTTAAAGTCATTTTGATAGTAGGCTAATATAGACACTTACATCATGTGTTGCCTTCATTATAACACTTCTATAAGACTTTTAAAGTAATTTTGATAGTAGGCTATTATAGCTCATACAGACACGTACATCATGTGTTGCCTTCATTATAACACTTATGTACGACTTTTAAAGTCATTTTGATAGTAGGCTAATATAGACACTTAAGTCATGTGTTGCCTTCACTATAACACTTCTATAAGACTTTTAAAGTCATTTTGATAGTAGGCTAATATAGCTAATATAGACACTTACATCATGTGTTGCCTTCATTATAACACTTATATAAGACTTTTAAAGTCATTTTGATAGTAGGCTATTATAGCTAATATAGACACTTACATCATGTGTTGCCTTCATTATAACACTTGTTGAAAAGATATTTAAAGTCATTTTGATAGTAGGCTAATATAGACACTTACATCATGTGTTGCCTTCATTATAACACTTGTTGAAAAGATATTTAAAGTCATTTTGATAGTAGGCTAATATAGACACTTACATCATGTGTTGCCTTCACTATAACACTTCTATAAGACTTTTAAAGTCAGTTTGATAGTAGGCTAATATAGCTGATATAGACACTTACATCATGTGTTGCCTTCATTATAACACTTATATAAGACTTTTAAAGTCATTTTGATAGTAGGCTATTATAGCTAATATAGACACTTACATCATGTGTTGCCTTCATTATAACACTTATATAAGACTTTTAAAGTCATTTTGATAGTAGGCTAATTTAGCTAATATAGACACTTACATCATGTGTTGCCTTCATTATAACACTTGTTGAAAAGATATTTAAAGTCATTTTGATAGTAGGCTAATATAGACACTTACATCATGTGTTGCCTTCACTATAACACTTCTATAAGACTTTTAAAGTCATTTTGATAGTAGGCTATTATAGCTAATACAGACACTTACATCATGTGTTGCCTACATTATAACACTTATATAAGACTTTTAAAGTCATTTTGATAGTAGGCTAATTTAGCTAATATAGACACTTACATCATGTGTTGCCTTCATTATAACACTTGTTGAAAAGATATTTAAAGTCATTTTGATAGTAGGCTAATATAGACACTTACATCATGTGTTGCCTTCACTATAACACTTCTATAAGACTTTTAAAGTCATTTTGATAGTAGGCTATTATAGCTAATACAGACACTTACATCATGTGTTGCCTTCATTATAACACTTATATAAGACTTTTAAAGTCATTTTGATAGTAGGCTAATTTAGCTAATATAGACACTTACATCATGTGTTGCCTTCATTATAACACTTATATAAGACTTTTAAAGTCATTTTGATAGTAGGCTAATTTAGCTAATATAGACACTTACATCATGTGTTGCCTTCATTATAACACTTGTTGAAAAGATATTTAAAGTCATTTTGATAGTAGGCTAATATAGACACTTACATCATGTGTTGCCTTCATTATAACACTTCTATAAGACTTTTAAAGTCAGTTTGATAGTAGGCTAATACAGCTGATATAGACACTTACATCATGTGTTGCTTTCATTATAACACTTATATAAGACTTTTAAAGTCATTTTGATAGTAGGCTAATTCAGCTAATATAGACACTTACATCATGTGTTGCCTTCATTATAACACTTGTTGAAAAGATATTTAAAGTCATTTTGATAGTAGGCTAATATAGACACTTACATCATGTGTTGCCTTCATTATAACACTTCTATAAGACTTTTAAAGTAATTTTGATAGTAGGCTATTATAGCTCATACAGACACGTACATCATGTGTTGCCTTCATTATAACACTTATGTACGACTTTTAAAGTCATTTTGATAGTAGGCTAATATAGACACTTAAGTCATGTGTTGCCTTCACTATAACACTTCTATAAGACTTTTAAAGTCATTTTGATAGTAGGCTAATATAGCTAATATAGACACTTACATCATGTGTTGCCTTCATTATAACACTTATATAAGACTTTTAAAGTTATTTTGATAGTAGGCTATTATAGCATTCAACTGAATAGACTGCAAAAACAAGATATTTCATGTTCACACTGGTAAACTTCTTTTTTTTTTCTGCAAATAATCATGAAATTAGAATTTAATGGCAGCAACACATTGCAAAAAAAAAAGTGTTTACCACTGTGTAACATGGCCTTTCCTTTTAACAACACTCAGTAAAGGTTTGGGAACTGAGGAGACACATTTTTGAAGTGGAATTCTTTCCCATTCTTGCTTGATGTACAGCTTAAGTTGTTCAACAAACTCCCTTCTTATATTTTAGGCTTCATATTTTCAATGGGAGACAGGTCTGGACTACAGGCAGGCCAGTCTAGTACCCACACTCTTTTACTACGAAGCCACGCTGTTGTAACACGTGGCTTGGCATCGTCTTGCTAGAAATAAGCAGGGGCGTCCATGGTAACGTTGCTTGGATGGCAACATATGTTGCTCCAAAACCTGTATGTACCTTTCAGCATTAATGGTGCCTTCACAGATGTGTAAGTTACCCATGTCTTGGGCACTAATACACCCCCATACCATCACCCATGCTGGCTTTTACACTTTGCGCCTAGAACAATCCGGATGGTTCTTTTCCTCTTTGGTCCGGAGGACACGACGTCCACAGTTTCCAAAAAAACAATTTGAAATGTGGACTCGTCAGACCACAGAATCCTTTTCCACTTTGCATCAGTCCATCTGAGATGAGCTCGGGGCCCAGCAAAGCCGGCGGCATCTCTGGGTGTTGTTGATAAATATCTTCTGCTTTGCATAGTAGAGTTTTAACTTGCACTTACAGATGTAGCGACAAACTGTAGTTACTGACAGTGATTTTCTGAAGTGTTCCTGAGCCCATGTGGTGATATCCTTTACACGCTGATGTGGCTTTTTGATGCAGTACCGCCTGAGGGATCGAAGATCCGTAAAAACATGGCTTACGTGCAGTGATTTCTCCAGATTCTCCGAACCTTTTGATGATACTACGGAGCGTAGATGGTGAAATCCCTAAATTCCTTGCAATAGCTGGTTGAGAAATGTTTCTAAACTGTTCGAGAATTTGCTCACACATTTGTCGACAAAGTGGTGACCCTCGCCCCATCCTTGAACAATCCGGATGGTTCTTTTCCTCTTTGGTCCGGAGGACACGACGTCCACAGTTTCCAAAAAAACAATTTGAAATGTGGACTCGTCAGACCACAGAATCCTTTTCCACTTTGCATCTGGGTGTTGTTGATAAATGGCTGTGGCTTTGCATAGTTGTTATAATAATTATGTATATATTTTCACACTACCTTTAGTATGCTTAAAGTCCGTTGCTTTAGTTATTAGGTATTGTGCTCAAGTTAGAGTTTTCTAATCTATGCAAGGACAAAACTTCTTGTCTGAGGGGTGGCCTCAGCCACAGATGTTATCTTCGTTTTAGCCCGCTATCAGCCAAGGACTTCAAGGACCTCAACGAAGATAAGATGACAACACGCAGACACAGCAGAGACTTCTAGGACTTCAACGAAGACAAGATGATATCACGCAGACGAAGCAGAGACAAGGCGAAATCACAAGGCCCCCAGCACATTCTGTCACGTATTGTGCGTCCTGGACCTGCTTTGCATAATATATGTGACCACTCCTTTTAGAAGCCCCCTCAGTGATGTTGACTATGGAACTCTGAATAAAAAGAGGGACGTAGGAGCGTAGGGCGAGACTGTGACTAAGTGTGCAGCTCCATGCGTTCTCCTCATGAGCTAAATTGAACTCTGTCTCTGCGTGATTCCTTGCTTCTTGTCTGATTAACAGATGTCATCAGTGTTTAAACCTGACAATAGTACAGTTTTAACTTGCACTTACAGATGTAGCGACAAACTGTAGTTCCTGAGCCCATGTGGTGATATCCTTTACACGCTGATGTCTCTTTTTGATGCAGCACCGCCTGAGGGATCTTGTCTTTGCAGTCCATTCAATTGAATATAAGTTGAAAAGGATTATTATTCTCTTTTTATTTACCGTTTACACGACGTGACAACTTCACCGGTTTTGGGTTTTGGTACAATAAAGACCATGTGTTGCCACCTTCTGCCTTCTTCTTGTCAGAGTGCACTCTGTCGGCTGCAGATTATGCAGTAAAGAGATGTCTAGGAACATTATTTTCATATTATTAAGAGGTGAAATCTAAGCTTCATTGTTAGTGCCGTAACCATGACAACCACTGGCTGGAACTGAGTGGCCAACACAATACTCACCCTCCATCAGACAGGTCGACACCCTTGAAGGTGGGGTACATGTCGGGCGTGGGGTGCCTGGTCTGGTCCTTGAACAGGAAAACGGGCGAAGGGCCCACTTCGAGTCCCAGCTGCTGCACCCCCTGCTCGTCGTACACCGACAGCAGGAAAAACCGCAAACCCTTTTGGGCGCGCACGGTGGCCATCAGGGAGAACTCTGCAGGGAATTTGGAATCTGGACAGAAAAGAAGAGAAGAGAAAAGATGCTCATTTGCCGTATTTTCTGCACCATATGGCGCCCTGCCGATGAGCGGGTCTAGTCAGGTCTATTTTCATGGACTGGACTCTCACTATTATGTTAGATCGACTATGGACTGGACTCTCACTATTATGTTAGATCCACTATGGACTGGACTCTCACTATTATGTTAGATCCACTATGGACTGGACTCTCACTATTATGTTAGATCCACTATGGACTGGTCTCTCACTATTATGTTAGATCCACTATGGACTGGTCTCTCACTATTATGCTAGATCCACTATGGACTGGACTCTCACTTTTATGTTAGATCCACTATGGACTGGACTCTCACTATTATGTTAGATCCACTATGGACTGGACTCTCACTATTATGTTAGATCCACTATGGACTGGTCTCTCACTATTATGTTAGATCCACTATGGACTAGACTCTCACTATTATGTTAAATCCACTATGGACTGGACTCTCACACTATTATGTTAGATCCACTATGGACTGGACTCTCTCACAATATTATGTTAGATCCACTATGAACTGGACTCTCACTATTATGTTAGATCCACTATGAACTGGACTCGCACTATTATGTTAGATCCACTATGGACTGGACTCTCACTATTATGTTAGATCCACTATGAACTGGACTCTCACTATTATGTTAGATCCACTATGGACTGGACTCTCTCACAATATTATGTTAGATCCACTATGGACTGGACTCTCACTATTATGTTAGATCCACTATAAACTGGACTCTCACACTATTATGTAAGATCCACTATGGACTGGACTCTCACTATTATGTTAAATCCACTATGGACTGGACTCTCACACTATTATGTTGGATCCACTATGGACTGGACTCTCACTATTATGTTAGATCCACTATGGACTGGACTCTCACACTATTATGTTAGATCCACTATGGACTGGACTCTCACTATTATGTTAGATCCACTATGGACTGGACTCTCACTATTATGTTAGATCCACTATGGACTGGACTCTATTATGTTAGATCCACAATGGACTGGACTCTCACTATTATGTTAGATCCACTATGGACTGGACTCTCACTATTATGTTAGATCCACTATGGACTGGACTCTCACACTATTATGTTAAATCCACTATGGACTGGACTCTCACACTATTATGTTAGATCCACTATGGACTGGACTCTCACACTATTAAGTTAGATCCACTACGGACTGGACTCTCACTATCATGTTAGATTCACTATGGACTGGACTCTATTATGTTAGATCCACTATGGACTGGACTCTCACTATTATGTTAGATCCACTATGGACTGGTCTCTCACTATTATGTTAGATCCACTATGGACTGGACTCACACTATTATGCTAGATCCACTATGGACTGGACTCTCACAATACTATGCTAGATCCACTATGGACTGGTCTCTCACTATTATGTTATATCCACTATGGACTGGACTCTCACACTATTATGTTAGATCCACTATGGACTGGACTCTCACTATTATGTTAGATCCACTATGGACTGGACTCTCACTATTATGTTAGATCCACTATGGACTGGACTCTCACTATTATGTTAGATCCACTATGGACTGGACTCTCACTATTATGTTAGATCCACTATGGACTGGACTCTCACTATTATGTTAGATCCACTATTGACTGGACTCTCACACTATTATGTTAGATCCACTATGGACTGGACTCTCACACTATTATGTTAGATCCACTATGGACTGGACTCTCACTATTATATTAGATCCACTATGGACTGGACTCTCACTATTATGTTTGATCCATTATGGACTGGACTCTCACACTATTATGTTAAATCCACTATGGACTGGACTCTCACACTATTATGTTTGATCCACTATGGACTGGACTCTCGCTATTATGTTGGATCCACTATGGACTGGACTCTCACTATTATGTTATATCCGCTATGGACTGGACTCTCACTATTATGTTAAATCCACTATGGACTGGACTCTCACTATTATGTTAGATCCACTATGGACTGGACTCTTACTATTATGTTAGATCCACTATGGACTGGACTCTCACTATTATGTTAAATCCACTATGGACTGGACTCTCACTATTATGTTAGATCCACTATGGACTGGACTCTCACTATTATGTTAGATCCACTATGGACTGGACTCTCACTATTATGTTAGATCCACTATGGACTGGACTCTCACACTATTATGTTAGATCCACTATGGACTGGACTCTCACACTATTATGTTAGATCCACTATGGACTGGACTCTCACTATTATGTTAGATCCACTATGGACTGGACTCTCACTATTATGTTAGATCCACTATGGACTGGACTCTCACTATTATGTTAGATCCACTATGGACTGGACTCTCACTATTATGTTAGATCCACTATGGACTGGACTCTCACTATTATGTTAGATCCACTATTGACTGGACTCTCACACTATTATGTTAGATCCACTATGGACTGGACTCTCACACTATTATGTTAGATCCACTATGGACTGGACTCTCACTATTATATTAGATCCACTATGGACTGGACTCTCACTATTATGTTTGATCCATTATGGACTGGACTCTCACACTATTATGTTAAATCCACTATGGACTGGACTCTCACACTATTATGTTTGATCCACTATGGACTGGACTCTCGCTATTATGTTGGATCCACTATGGACTGGACTCTCACTATTATGTTATATCCGCTATGGACTGGACTCTCACTATTATGTTAAATCCACTATGGACTGGACTCTCACTATTATGTTAGATCCACTATGGACTGGACTCTTACTATTATGTTAGATCCACTATGGACTGGACTCTCACTATTATGTTAAATCCACTATGGACTGGACTCTCACTATTATGTTAGATCCACTATGGACTGGACTCTCACTATTATGTTAGATCCACTATGGACTGGACTCTCACTATTATGTTAGATCCACTATGGACTGGACTCTCACACTATTATGTTAGATCCACTATGGACTGGACTCTCACACTATTATGTTAGATCCACTATGGACTGGACTCTCACACTATTATGTTAGATCCACTATGGACTGGACTCTCACTATTATGTTAAATCCACTATGGACTGGACTCTTACTATTATGTTAGATCCACTATGGACTGGACTCACACTATTATGTTAGATCCACTATGGACTGGACTCTCACTATTATGTTACATCCACTATGGACTGGACTCTCACTATTATGTTAGATCCACTATGGACTGGACTCACACTATTATGTTAGATCCACTACGGACTGGACTCTCGCTATTATGTTAGATCCACTATGGACTGGACTCTTACACTATTATGTTAGATCCACTATGGACTGGACTCTCACACTATTATGTTAAATCCACTATGGACTGGACTCTCACTATTATGTTAGATCCACTATGGACTGGACTCTCACTATTATGTTAGATCCACTATGGACTGGACTCTATTACGTTAGATCCACTATGGACTGGACTCACACTATTATGTTAGATCCACTATGGACTGGGCTCTCATACTTTACGCTAGATCCACTATGGACTGGATTCTCACACTATTACGTTAGATCCACTATGGACTGGACTCTATTACGTTAGATCCACTATGGACTGGACTCACACTATTATGTTAGATCCACTATGGACTGGACTCTGACACTATTATGTTAGATCCACTATGGACTGGACTCTCACTATTATGTTAAATCCACTATCGACTGGACTTTCACACTATTATGTTAGATCCAATATGGACTGGACTCTCACTATTATGTTAGATCCACTATGGACTGGACTCTCACTATTATGTTAGATCCACTATGGACTGGACTGTCACACTATTATGTTAGATCCACTATGGACTGGACTCTCACTATTATGTTAGATCCACTATGGACTGGACTCACACTATTATGTGAAATCCACTATGGACTGGACTCTCACTATTATGTTAGATCCACTATGGACTGGACTCTCACTATTATGTTAGATCCACTATGGACTGGACTCTCACTATTATGTTAGATCCACTATGGACTGGTCTCTCACTATTATGTTAGATCCACTATGGACTGGACTCTCACTATTATGTTAAATCCACTATGGACTGGACTCTCACTATTATGTTAGATCCACTATGGACTGGACTCTTACTATTATGTTAGATCCACTATGGACTGGACTCTCACTATTATGTTAAATCCACTATGGACTGGACTCTCACTATTATGTTAGATCCACTATGGACTGGACTCTCACTATTATGTTAGATCCACTATGGACTGGACTCTCACTATTATGTTAGATCCACTATGGACTGGACTCTCACACTATTATGTTAGATCCACTATGGACTGGACTCTCACACTATTATGTTAGATCCACTATGGACTGGACTCTCACTATTATGTTAAATCCACTATGGACTGGACTCTTACTATTATGTTAGATCCACTATGGACTGGACTCACACTATTATGTTAGATCCACTATGGACTGGACTCTCACTATTATGTTAGATCCACTATGGACTGGACTCTCACTATTATGTTAGATCCACTATGGACTGGACTCACACTATTATCTTAGATCCACTACGGACTGGACTCTCGCTATTATGTTAGATCCACTATGGACTGGACTCTTACACTATTATGTTAGATCCACTATGGACTGGACTCTCACACTATTATGTTAAATCCACTATGGACTGGACTCTCACTATTATGTTAGATCCACTATGGACTGGACTCTCACTATTATGTTAGATCCACTATGGACTGGACTCTCACTATTATGTTGGATCCACTATGGACTGGACTCACACTATTATGTTAGATCCACTATGGACTGGACTCTCACTATTATGTTAGATCCACTATGGACTGGACTCTCACTATTATGTTAGATCCACTATGGACTGGACTCTCACTATTAAGTTAGATCCACTATGGACTGGACTCTCACTATTATGTTAGATCCACTATGGACTGGACTCTCACTATTATGTTAGATCCACTATTGACTGGACTCTCACACTATTATGTTAGATCCACTATGGACTGGACTCTCACACTATTATGTTAGATCCACTATGGACTGGACTCTCACTATTATATTAGATCCACTATGGACTGGACTCTCACTATTATGTTTGATCCATTATGGACTGGACTCTCACACTATTATGTTAAATCCACTATGGACTGGACTCTCACACTATTATGTTTGATCCACTATGGACTGGACTCTCGCTATTATGTTGGATCCACTATGGACTGGACTCTCACTATTATGTTATATCCGCTATGGACTGGACTCTCACTATTATGTTAAATCCACTATGGACTGGACTCTCACTATTATGTTAGATCCACTATGGACTGGACTCTTACTATTATGTTAGATCCACTATGGACTGGACTCTCACTATTATGTTAAATCCACTATGGACTGGACTCTCACTATTATGTTAGATCCACTATGGACTGGACTCTCACTATTATGTTAGATCCACTATGGACTGGACTCTCACTATTATGTTAGATCCACTATGGACTGGACTCTCACACTATTATGTTAGATCCACTATGGACTGGACTCTCACACTATTATGTTAGATCCACTATGGACTGGACTCTCACTATTATGTTAAATCCACTATGGACTGGACTCTTACTATTATGTTAGATCCACTATGGACTGGACTCACACTATTATGTTAGATCCACTATGGACTGGACTCTCACTATTATGTTAGATCCACTATGGACTGGACTCTCACTATTATGTTAGATCCACTATGGACTGGACTCACACTATTATGTTAGATCCACTACGGACTGGACTCTCGCTATTATGTTAGATCCACTATGGACTGGACTCTTACACTATTATGTTAGATCCACTATGGACTGGACTCTCACACTATTATGTTAAATCCACTATGGACTGGACTCTCACTATTATGTTAGATCCACTATGGACTGGACTCTCACTATTATGTTAGATCCACTATGGACTGGACTCTATTACGTTAGATCCACTATGGACTGGACTCACACTATTATGTTAGATCCACTATGGACTGGGCTCTCATACTTTACGCTAGATCCACTATGGACTGGATTCTCACACTATTACGTTAGATCCACTATGGACTGGACTCTATTACGTTAGATCCACTATGGACTGGACTCACACTATTATGTTAGATCCACTATGGACTGGACTCTGACACTATTATGTTAGATCCACTATGGACTGGACTCTCACTATTATGTTAAATCCACTATCGACTGGACTTTCACACTATTATGTTAGATCCAATATGGACTGGACTCTCACTATTATGTTAGATCCACTATGGACTGGACTCTCACTATTATGTTAGATCCACTATGGACTGGACTGTCACACTATTATGTTAGATCCACTATGGACTGGACTCTCACTATTATGTTAGATCCACTATGGACTGGACTCACACTATTATGTGAAATCCACTATGGACTGGACTCTCACTATTATGTTAGATCCACTATGGACTGGACTCTCACTATTATGTTAGATCCACTATGGACTGGACTCTCACTATTATGTTAGATCCACTATGGACTGGTCTCTCACTATTATGTTAGATCCACTATGGACTGGACTCTCACTATTATGTTAAATCCACTATGGACTGGACTCTCACTATTATGTTAGATCCACTATGGACTGGACTCTTACTATTATGTTAGATCCACTATGGACTGGACTCTCACTATTATGTTAAATCCACTATGGACTGGACTCTCACTATTATGTTAGATCCACTATGGACTGGACTCTCACTATTATGTTAGATCCACTATGGACTGGACTCTCACTATTATGTTAGATCCACTATGGACTGGACTCTCACACTATTATGTTAGATCCACTATGGACTGGACTCTCACACTATTATGTTAGATCCACTATGGACTGGACTCTCACTATTATGTTAAATCCACTATGGACTGGACTCTTACTATTATGTTAGATCCACTATGGACTGGACTCACACTATTATGTTAGATCCACTATGGACTGGACTCTCACTATTATGTTAGATCCACTATGGACTGGACTCTCACTATTATGTTAGATCCACTATGGACTGGACTCACACTATTATGTTAGATCCACTACGGACTGGACTCTCGCTATTATGTTAGATCCACTATGGACTGGACTCTTACACTATTATGTTAGATCCACTATGGACTGGACTCTCACACTATTATGTTAAATCCACTATGGACTGGACTCTCACTATTATGTTAGATCCACTATGGACTGGACTCTCACTATTATGTTAGATCCACTATGGACTGGACTCTCACTATTATGTTAGATCCACTATGGACTGGACTCACACTATTATGTTAGATCCACTATGGACTGGACTCTCACTATTATGTTAGATCCACTATGGACTGGACTCTCACTATTATGTTAGATCCACTATGGACTGGACTCTCACTATTAAGTTAGATCCACTATGGACTGGACTCTCACTATTATGTTAGATCCACTATGGACTGGACTCTCACTATTATGTTAGATCCACTATTGACTGGACTCTCACACTATTATGTTAGATCCACTATGGACTGGACTCTCACACTATTATGTTAGATCCACTATGGACTGGACTCTCACTATTATATTAGATCCACTATGGACTGGACTCTCACTATTATGTTTGATCCATTATGGACTGGACTCTCACACTATTATGTTAAATCCACTATGGACTGGACTCTCACACTATTATGTTTGATCCACTATGGACTGGACTCTCGCTATTATGTTGGATCCACTATGGACTGGACTCTCACTATTATGTTATATCCGCTATGGACTGGACTCTCACTATTATGTTAAATCCACTATGGACTGGACTCTCACTATTATGTTAGATCCACTATGGACTGGACTCTTACTATTATGTTAGATCCACTATGGACTGGACTCTCACTATTATGTTAAATCCACTATGGACTGGACTCTCACTATTATGTTAGATCCACTATGGACTGGACTCTCACTATTATGTTAGATCCACTATGGACTGGACTCTCACTATTATGTTAGATCCACTATGGACTGGACTCTCACACTATTATGTTAGATCCACTATGGACTGGACTCTCACACTATTATGTTAGATCCACTATGGACTGGACTCTCACTATTATGTTAAATCCACTATGGACTGGACTCTTACTATTATGTTAGATCCACTATGGACTGGACTCACACTATTATGTTAGATCCACTATGGACTGGACTCTCACTATTATGTTAGATCCACTATGGACTGGACTCTCACTATTATGTTAGATCCACTATGGACTGGACTCACACTATTATGTTAGATCCACTACGGACTGGACTCTCGCTATTATGTTAGATCCACTATGGACTGGACTCTTACACTATTATGTTAGATCCACTATGGACTGGACTCTCACACTATTATGTTAAATCCACTATGGACTGGACTCTCACTATTATGTTAGATCCACTATGGACTGGACTCTCACTATTATGTTAGATCCACTATGGACTGGACTCTATTACGTTAGATCCACTATGGACTGGACTCACACTATTATGTTAGATCCACTATGGACTGGGCTCTCATACTTTACGCTAGATCCACTATGGACTGGATTCTCACACTATTACGTTAGATCCACTATGGACTGGACTCTATTACGTTAGATCCACTATGGACTGGACTCACACTATTATGTTAGATCCACTATGGACTGGACTCTGACACTATTATGTTAGATCCACTATGGACTGGACTCTCACTATTATGTTAAATCCACTATCGACTGGACTTTCACACTATTATGTTAGATCCAATATGGACTGGACTCTCACTATTATGTTAGATCCACTATGGACTGGACTCTCACTATTATGTTAGATCCACTATGGACTGGACTGTCACACTATTATGTTAGATCCACTATGGACTGGACTCTCACTATTATGTTAGATCCACTATGGACTGGACTCACACTATTATGTGAAATCCACTATGGACTGGACTCTCACTATTATGTTAGATCCACTATGGACTGGACTCTCACTATTATGTTAGATCCACTATGGACTGGACTCTCACTATTATGTTAGATCCACTATGGACTGGTCTCTCACTATTATGTTAGATCCACTATGGACTGGACTCTCACTATTATGTTAAATCCACTATGGACTGGACTCTCACTATTATGTTAGATCCACTATGGACTGGACTCTTACTATTATGTTAGATCCACTATGGACTGGACTCTCACTATTATGTTAAATCCACTATGGACTGGACTCTCACTATTATGTTAGATCCACTATGGACTGGACTCTCACTATTATGTTAGATCCACTATGGACTGGACTCTCACTATTATGTTAGATCCACTATGGACTGGACTCTCACACTATTATGTTAGATCCACTATGGACTGGACTCTCACACTATTATGTTAGATCCACTATGGACTGGACTCTCACTATTATGTTAAATCCACTATGGACTGGACTCTTACTATTATGTTAGATCCACTATGGACTGGACTCACACTATTATGTTAGATCCACTATGGACTGGACTCTCACTATTATGTTAGATCCACTATGGACTGGACTCTCACTATTATGTTAGATCCACTATGGACTGGACTCACACTATTATGTTAGATCCACTACGGACTGGACTCTCGCTATTATGTTAGATCCACTATGGACTGGACTCTTACACTATTATGTTAGATCCACTATGGACTGGACTCTCACACTATTATGTTAAATCCACTATGGACTGGACTCTCACTATTATGTTAGATCCACTATGGACTGGACTCTCACTATTATGTTAGATCCACTATGGACTGGACTCTCACTATTATGTTAGATCCACTATGGACTGGACTCACACTATTATGTTAGATCCACTATGGACTGGACTCTCACTATTATGTTAGATCCACTATGGACTGGACTCTCACTATTATGTTAGATCCACTATGGACTGGACTCTCACTATTAAGTTAGATCCACTATGGACTGGACTCTCACTATTATGTTAGATCCACTATGGACTGGACTCTATTACGTTAGATCCACTATGGACTGGACTCACACTATTATGTTAGATCCACTATGGACTGGGCTCTCATACTTTACGCTAGATCCACTATGGACTGGATTCTCACACTATTACGTTAGATCCACTATGGACTGGACTCTATTACGTTAGATCCACTATGGACTGGACTCACACTATTATGTTAGATCCACTATGGACTGGACTCTGACACTATTATGTTAGATCCACTATGGACTGGACTCTCACTATTATGTTAAATCCACTATCGACTGGACTTTCACACTATTATGTTAGATCCAATATGGACTGGACTCTCACTATTATGTTAGATCCACTATGGACTGGACTCTCACTATTATGTTAGATCCACTATGGACTGGACTGTCACACTATTATGTTAGATCCACTATGGACTGGACTCTCACTATTATGTTAGATCCACTATGGACTGGACTCACACTATTATGTTGGATCCACTATGGACTGGTCTCTCACTATTATGTTAGATCCACTATGGACTGGACTCTCACTATTATGTTAGATCCACTATGGACTGGACTCTCACTATTATGTTAGATCCACTATGGACTGGTCTCTCACTATTATGTTAGATCCACTATGGACTGGACTCTCACTATTATGTTAAATCCACTATGGACTGGACTTTCACACCATTATGTTAGGTCCACTATGGACTGGACTCTCACTATTATGTTAGATCCACTATGGACTGGACTCTCACTATTATGTAAGATCCACTATGGACTGGACTCTCACTATTATGTTAGATCCACTATGGACTGGACTCTCACACTATTATGTTAGATCCACTATGGACTGGACTCTCACTATTATGCTGGATCCACTATGGACTGGACTCTCACTATTATGTTAGATCCACCATGGACTGGACTCTCACAATATTATGTTAGATCCACTATGGACTGGACTCTCACACTATTATGTTAGATCCACTATGGACTGGACTCTCACACTATTATGTTAGATCCACTATGGACTGGACTCTCACTATTATGTTAGATCCACTATGGACTGGACTCTATTATGTTAGATCCACAATGGACTGGACTCTCACTATTATGTTAGATCCACTATGGACTGGACTCTCACTATTATGTTAGATCCACTATGGACTGGACTCTCACACTATTATGTTAAATCCACTATGGACTGGACTCTCACACTATTATGTTAGATCCACTATGGACTGGACTCTCACACTATTAAGTTAGATCCACTACGGACTGGACTCTCACTATCATGTTAGATTCACTATGGACTGGACTCTATTATGTTAGATCCACTATGGACTGGACTCTCACTATTATGTTGGATCCACTATGGACTGGTCTCTCACTATTATGTTAGATCCACTATGGACTGGACTCACACTATTATGCTAGATCCACTATGGACTGGACTCTCACAATACTATGCTAGATCCACTATGGACTGGTCTCTCACTATTATGTTAGATCCACTATGGACTGGACTCTCACACTATTATGTTAGATCCACTATGGACTGGACTCTCACTATTATGTTAGATCCACTATGGACTGGACTCTCACTATTATGTTAGATCCACTATGGACTGGACTCTCACTATTATGTTAGATCCACTATGGACTGGACTCTCACTATTATGTTAGATCCACTATGGACTGGACTCTCACTATTATGTTAGATCCACTATTGACTGGACTCTCACACTATTATGTTAGATCCACTATGGACTGGACTCTCACTATTATGTTGGATCCACTATGGACTGGACTCTCACTATTATGCTGGATCCACTATGGACTGGACTCTCACTATTATGTTAGATCCACCATGGACTGGACTCTCACAATATTATGTTAGATCCACTATGGACTGGACTCTCACACTATTATGTTAGATCCACTATGGACTGGACTCTCACACTATTATGTTAGATCCACTATGGACTGGACTCTCACTATTATGTTAGATCCACTATGGACTGGACTCTATTATGTTAGATCCACAATGGACTGGACTCTCACTATTATGTTAGATCCACTATGGACTGGACTCTCACTATTATGTTAGATCCACTATGGACTGGACTCTCACACTATTATGTTAAATCCACTATGGACTGGACTCTCACACTATTATGTTAGATCCACTATGGACTGGACTCTCACACTATTAAGTTACATCCACTACGGACTGGACTCTCACTATCATGTTAGATTCACTATGGACTGGACTCTATTATGTTAGATCCACTATGGACTGGACTCTCACTATTATGTTAGATCCACTATGGACTGGACTCTCACTATTATGTTAGATCCACTATGGACTGGACTCACACTATTATGCTAGATCCACTATGGACTGGACTCTCACAATACTATGCTAGATCCACTATGGACTGGTCTCTCACTATTATGTTATATCCACTATGGACTGGACTCTCACACTATTATGTTAGATCCACTATGGACTGGACTCTCACTATTATGTTAGATCCACTATGGACTGGACTCTCACTATTATGTTAGATCCACTATGGACTGGACTCTCACTATTATGTTAGATCCACTATGGACTGGACTCTCACTATTATGTTAGATCCACTATGGACTGGACTCTCACACTATTATCTTAAATCCACTATGGACTGGACTCTCACACTATTATGTTAGATCCACTATGGACTGGACTCTCACAATATTATGTTAGATCCACTATGGACTGGACTCCCACTATTATGTTAGATCCACTATGGACTGGACTCTCACTATTATGTTAGATCCACTATGGACTGGACTCTCACTATTATGTTAGATCCACTATGGACTGGACTCTCACACTATTATGTTAGATCCACTATGGACTGGACTCTCACTATTATGTTAGATCCACTATGGACTGGACTCTCACTATTATGTTAGATCCACTATGGACTGGACTCTCACACTATTATGTTAGATCCACTATGGACTGGACTCTCACTATATTATGTTAGATCCACTATGGACTGGACTCTCACTATTATGTTAGATCCACTATGGACTGGTCTCTCACTATTATGTTAGATCCACTATGGACTGGACTCTCACTATTATGTTAAATCCACTATGGACTGGACTTTCACACTATTATGTTAGATCCACTATGGACTGGACTCTCACTATTATGTTAGATCCACTATGGACTGCACTCTCACTATTATGTTAGATCCACTATGGACTGGACTCTCACTATTATGTTAGATCCACTATGGACTGGACTCTCACTATTATGTTAGATCCACTATGGACTGGACTCTAACACTATTATGTTAGATCCACTATGGACTGGACTCTCACTATTATGTTAGATCCACTATGGACTGGACTCTCACTATTATGTTAGATCCACTATGGACTGGACTCTCACACTATCATGTTAGATCCACTATGGACTGGACTCTCACTATTATGTTAGATCCACTATGGACTGGACTCTGACTATTATGTTAGATCCACTATGGACTGGACTTTCACACTATTATGTTGCATTCACTATGGACTGGACTCTCACACTATTATGTTAGATCCACTATGGACTGGACTCTATTATGTTAGATCCACTATGGACTGGACTCTATTATGTTAGATCCACTATGAACTGGACTCACACTATTATGTTAGATCCACTATGGACTGGACTCTCACTATTATGTTAGATCCACTATGGACTGGACTCTCGCTATTATGTTAGATCCACTAAGGACTGGACTCACACTATTATGTTAGATCCACTATGGACTGGACTCTCACTATTATGTTAGATCCACTATGGACTGGACTCTCACTATTATGTTAGATCCACTATGGACTGGACTCTCACTATTATGTTAGATCCACTATGAACTGGACTCGCACTATTATGTTAGATCCACTATGGACTGGACTCTCACTATTATGTTAGATCCACTATGGACTGGACTCTAACACTATTATGTTAGATCCACTATGGACTGGACTCTCACTATTATGTTAGATCCACTATTGACTGGACTCTCACACTATTATGTTAGATCCACTATGGACTGGACTCTCAATATTATGCTAGATCCACTATGGACTGGACTCTCACTATTATGTTAGATCCACTATGGACTGGACTCTCACTAGTATGTTAGATCCACTATGGACTGGACTCTCACTATTATGTTCGATCCACTATGGACTGGACTCTCACTATTATGTTAGATCCACTATGGACTGGACTCTCACTATTATGTTCGATCCACTATGGACTGGACTCTCACTATTATGTTAGATCCACTATGGACTGGACTCTCACTATTATGTTAGATCCACTATGGACTGGACTCTCACTATTATGTTAGATCCACTATGGACTGGACTCTCACACTATTATGTTAGATCCACTATGGACTGGACTCTCACACTATTATGTTAGATCCACTATGGACTGGACTCTCACTATTATGTTAGATCCACTATGGACTGGACTCTCACTATTATGTTAGATCCACTATGGACTGGACTCTCACTATTATGTTAGATCCACTATGGACTGGACTCTCACTATTATGTTAGATCCACTATGGACTGGACTCTCACTATTATGTTAGATCCACTATTGACTGGACTCTCACACTATTATGTTAGATCCACTATGGACTGGACTCTCACACTATTATGTTAGATCCACTATGGACTGGACTCTCACTATTATATTAGATCCACTATGGACTGGACTCTCACTATTATGTTTGATCCATTATGGACTGGACTCTCACACTATTATGTTAAATCCACTATGGACTGGACTCTCACACTATTATGTTTGATCCACTATGGACTGGACTCTCGCTATTATGTTGGATCCACTATGGACTGGACTCTCACTATTATGTTATATCCGCTATGGACTGGACTCTCACTATTATGTTAAATCCACTATGGACTGGACTCTCACTATTATGTTAGATCCACTATGGACTGGACTCTTACTATTATGTTAGATCCACTATGGACTGGACTCTCACTATTATGTTAAATCCACTATGGACTGGACTCTCACTATTATGTTAGATCCACTATGGACTGGACTCTCACTATTATGTTAGATCCACTATGGACTGGACTCTCACTATTATGTTAGATCCACTATGGACTGGACTCTCACACTATTATGTTAGATCCACTATGGACTGGACTCTCACACTATTATGTTAGATCCACTATGGACTGGACTCTCACACTATTATGTTAGATCCACTATGGACTGGACTCTCACTATTATGTTAAATCCACTATGGACTGGACTCTTACTATTATGTTAGATCCACTATGGACTGGACTCACACTATTATGTTAGATCCACTATGGACTGGACTCTCACTATTATGTTACATCCACTATGGACTGGACTCTCACTATTATGTTAGATCCACTATGGACTGGACTCACACTATTATGTTAGATCCACTACGGACTGGACTCTCGCTATTATGTTAGATCCACTATGGACTGGACTCTTACACTATTATGTTAGATCCACTATGGACTGGACTCTCACACTATTATGTTAAATCCACTATGGACTGGACTCTCACTATTATGTTAGATCCACTATGGACTGGACTCTCACTATTATGTTAGATCCACTATGGACTGGACTCTATTACGTTAGATCCACTATGGACTGGACTCACACTATTATGTTAGATCCACTATGGACTGGGCTCTCATACTTTACGCTAGATCCACTATGGACTGGATTCTCACACTATTACGTTAGATCCACTATGGACTGGACTCTATTACGTTAGATCCACTATGGACTGGACTCACACTATTATGTTAGATCCACTATGGACTGGACTCTGACACTATTATGTTAGATCCACTATGGACTGGACTCTCACTATTATGTTAAATCCACTATCGACTGGACTTTCACACTATTATGTTAGATCCAATATGGACTGGACTCTCACTATTATGTTAGATCCACTATGGACTGGACTCTCACTATTATGTTAGATCCACTATGGACTGGACTGTCACACTATTATGTTAGATCCACTATGGACTGGACTCTCACTATTATGTTAGATCCACTATGGACTGGACTCACACTATTATGTGAAATCCACTATGGACTGGACTCTCACTATTATGTTAGATCCACTATGGACTGGACTCTCACTATTATGTTAGATCCACTATGGACTGGACTCTCACTATTATGTTAGATCCACTATGGACTGGTCTCTCACTATTATGTTAGATCCACTATGGACTGGACTCTCACTATTATGTTAAATCCACTATGGACTGGACTCTCACTATTATGTTAGATCCACTATGGACTGGACTCTTACTATTATGTTAGATCCACTATGGACTGGACTCTCACTATTATGTTAAATCCACTATGGACTGGACTCTCACTATTATGTTAGATCCACTATGGACTGGACTCTCACTATTATGTTAGATCCACTATGGACTGGACTCTCACTATTATGTTAGATCCACTATGGACTGGACTCTCACACTATTATGTTAGATCCACTATGGACTGGACTCTCACACTATTATGTTAGATCCACTATGGACTGGACTCTCACTATTATGTTAAATCCACTATGGACTGGACTCTTACTATTATGTTAGATCCACTATGGACTGGACTCACACTATTATGTTAGATCCACTATGGACTGGACTCTCACTATTATGTTAGATCCACTATGGACTGGACTCTCACTATTATGTTAGATCCACTATGGACTGGACTCACACTATTATGTTAGATCCACTACGGACTGGACTCTCGCTATTATGTTAGATCCACTATGGACTGGACTCTTACACTATTATGTTAGATCCACTATGGACTGGACTCTCACACTATTATGTTAAATCCACTATGGACTGGACTCTCACTATTATGTTAGATCCACTATGGACTGGACTCTCACTATTATGTTAGATCCACTATGGACTGGACTCTCACTATTATGTTGGATCCACTATGGACTGGACTCACACTATTATGTTAGATCCACTATGGACTGGACTCTCACTATTATGTTAGATCCACTATGGACTGGACTCTCACTATTATGTTAGATCCACTATGGACTGGACTCTCACTATTAAGTTAGATCCACTATGGACTGGACTCTCACTATTATGTTAGATCCACTATGGACTGGACTCTCACTATTATGTTAGATCCACTATTGACTGGACTCTCACACTATTATGTTAGATCCACTATGGACTGGACTCTCACACTATTATGTTAGATCCACTATGGACTGGACTCTCACTATTATATTAGATCCACTATGGACTGGACTCTCACTATTATGTTTGATCCATTATGGACTGGACTCTCACACTATTATGTTAAATCCACTATGGACTGGACTCTCACACTATTATGTTTGATCCACTATGGACTGGACTCTCGCTATTATGTTGGATCCACTATGGACTGGACTCTCACTATTATGTTATATCCGCTATGGACTGGACTCTCACTATTATGTTAAATCCACTATGGACTGGACTCTCACTATTATGTTAGATCCACTATGGACTGGACTCTTACTATTATGTTAGATCCACTATGGACTGGACTCTCACTATTATGTTAAATCCACTATGGACTGGACTCTCACTATTATGTTAGATCCACTATGGACTGGACTCTCACTATTATGTTAGATCCACTATGGACTGGACTCTCACTATTATGTTAGATCCACTATGGACTGGACTCTCACACTATTATGTTAGATCCACTATGGACTGGACTCTCACACTATTATGTTAGATCCACTATGGACTGGACTCTCACTATTATGTTAAATCCACTATGGACTGGACTCTTACTATTATGTTAGATCCACTATGGACTGGACTCACACTATTATGTTAGATCCACTATGGACTGGACTCTCACTATTATGTTAGATCCACTATGGACTGGACTCTCACTATTATGTTAGATCCACTATGGACTGGACTCACACTATTATGTTAGATCCACTACGGACTGGACTCTCGCTATTATGTTAGATCCACTATGGACTGGACTCTTACACTATTATGTTAGATCCACTATGGACTGGACTCTCACACTATTATGTTAAATCCACTATGGACTGGACTCTCACTATTATGTTAGATCCACTATGGACTGGACTCTCACTATTATGTTAGATCCACTATGGACTGGACTCTATTACGTTAGATCCACTATGGACTGGACTCACACTATTATGTTAGATCCACTATGGACTGGGCTCTCATACTTTACGCTAGATCCACTATGGACTGGATTCTCACACTATTACGTTAGATCCACTATGGACTGGACTCTATTACGTTAGATCCACTATGGACTGGACTCACACTATTATGTTAGATCCACTATGGACTGGACTCTGACACTATTATGTTAGATCCACTATGGACTGGACTCTCACTATTATGTTAAATCCACTATCGACTGGACTTTCACACTATTATGTTAGATCCAATATGGACTGGACTCTCACTATTATGTTAGATCCACTATGGACTGGACTCTCACTATTATGTTAGATCCACTATGGACTGGACTGTCACACTATTATGTTAGATCCACTATGGACTGGACTCTCACTATTATGTTAGATCCACTATGGACTGGACTCACACTATTATGTGAAATCCACTATGGACTGGACTCTCACTATTATGTTAGATCCACTATGGACTGGACTCTCACTATTATGTTAGATCCACTATGGACTGGACTCTCACTATTATGTTAGATCCACTATGGACTGGTCTCTCACTATTATGTTAGATCCACTATGGACTGGACTCTCACTATTATGTTAAATCCACTATGGACTGGACTCTCACTATTATGTTAGATCCACTATGGACTGGACTCTTACTATTATGTTAGATCCACTATGGACTGGACTCTCACTATTATGTTAAATCCACTATGGACTGGACTCTCACTATTATGTTAGATCCACTATGGACTGGACTCTCACTATTATGTTAGATCCACTATGGACTGGACTCTCACTATTATGTTAGATCCACTATGGACTGGACTCTCACACTATTATGTTAGATCCACTATGGACTGGACTCTCACACTATTATGTTAGATCCACTATGGACTGGACTCTCACTATTATGTTAAATCCACTATGGACTGGACTCTTACTATTATGTTAGATCCACTATGGACTGGACTCACACTATTATGTTAGATCCACTATGGACTGGACTCTCACTATTATGTTAGATCCACTATGGACTGGACTCTCACTATTATGTTAGATCCACTATGGACTGGACTCACACTATTATGTTAGATCCACTACGGACTGGACTCTCGCTATTATGTTAGATCCACTATGGACTGGACTCTTACACTATTATGTTAGATCCACTATGGACTGGACTCTCACACTATTATGTTAAATCCACTATGGACTGGACTCTCACTATTATGTTAGATCCACTATGGACTGGACTCTCACTATTATGTTAGATCCACTATGGACTGGACTCTCACTATTATGTTAGATCCACTATGGACTGGACTCACACTATTATGTTAGATCCACTATGGACTGGACTCTCACTATTATGTTAGATCCACTATGGACTGGACTCTCACTATTATGTTAGATCCACTATGGACTGGACTCTCACTATTAAGTTAGATCCACTATGGACTGGACTCTCACTATTATGTTAGATCCACTATGGACTGGACTCTCACTATTATGTTAGATCCACTATTGACTGGACTCTCACACTATTATGTTAGATCCACTATGGACTGGACTCTCAGACTATTATGTTAGATCCACTATGGACTGGACTCTCACTATTATATTAGATCCACTATGGACTGGACTCTCACTATTATGTTTGATCCATTATGGACTGGACTCTCACACTATTATGTTAAATCCACTATGGACTGGACTCTCACACTATTATGTTTGATCCACTATGGACTGGACTCTCGCTATTATGTTGGATCCACTATGGACTGGACTCTCACTATTATGTTATATCCGCTATGGACTGGACTCTCACTATTATGTTAAATCCACTATGGACTGGACTCTCACTATTATGTTAGATCCACTATGGACTGGACTCTTACTATTATGTTAGATCCACTATGGACTGGACTCTCACTATTATGTTAAATCCACTATGGACTGGACTCTCACTATTATGTTAGATCCACTATGGACTGGACTCTCACTATTATGTTAGATCCACTATGGACTGGACTCTCACTATTATGTTAGATCCACTATGGACTGGACTCTCACACTATTATGTTAGATCCACTATGGACTGGACTCTCACACTATTATGTTAGATCCACTATGGACTGGACTCTCACTATTATGTTAAATCCACTATGGACTGGACTCTTACTATTATGTTAGATCCACTATGGACTGGACTCACACTATTATGTTAGATCCACTATGGACTGGACTCTCACTATTATGTTAGATCCACTATGGACTGGACTCTCACTATTATGTTAGATCCACTATGGACTGGACTCACACTATTATGTTAGATCCACTACGGACTGGACTCTCGCTATTATGTTAGATCCACTATGGACTGGACTCTTACACTATTATGTTAGATCCACTATGGACTGGACTCTCACACTATTATGTTAAATCCACTATGGACTGGACTCTCACTATTATGTTAGATCCACTATGGACTGGACTCTCACTATTATGTTAGATCCACTATGGACTGGACTCTATTACGTTAGATCCACTATGGACTGGACTCACACTATTATGTTAGATCCACTATGGACTGGGCTCTCATACTTTACGCTAGATCCACTATGGACTGGATTCTCACACTATTACGTTAGATCCACTATGGACTGGACTCTATTACGTTAGATCCACTATGGACTGGACTCACACTATTATGTTAGATCCACTATGGACTGGACTCTGACACTATTATGTTAGATCCACTATGGACTGGACTCTCACTATTATGTTAAATCCACTATCGACTGGACTTTCACACTATTATGTTAGATCCAATATGGACTGGACTCTCACTATTATGTTAGATCCACTATGGACTGGACTCTCACTATTATGTTAGATCCACTATGGACTGGACTGTCACACTATTATGTTAGATCCACTATGGACTGGACTCTCACTATTATGTTAGATCCACTATGGACTGGACTCACACTATTATGTGAAATCCACTATGGACTGGACTCTCACTATTATGTTAGATCCACTATGGACTGGACTCTCACTATTATGTTAGATCCACTATGGACTGGACTCTCACTATTATGTTAGATCCACTATGGACTGGTCTCTCACTATTATGTTAGATCCACTATGGACTGGACTCTCACTATTATGTTAAATCCACTATGGACTGGACTCTCACTATTATGTTAGATCCACTATGGACTGGACTCTTACTATTATGTTAGATCCACTATGGACTGGACTCTCACTATTATGTTAAATCCACTATGGACTGGACTCTCACTATTATGTTAGATCCACTATGGACTGGACTCTCACTATTATGTTAGATCCACTATGGACTGGACTCTCACTATTATGTTAGATCCACTATGGACTGGACTCTCACACTATTATGTTAGATCCACTATGGACTGGACTCTCACACTATTATGTTAGATCCACTATGGACTGGACTCTCACTATTATGTTAAATCCACTATGGACTGGACTCTTACTATTATGTTAGATCCACTATGGACTGGACTCACACTATTATGTTAGATCCACTATGGACTGGACTCTCACTATTATGTTAGATCCACTATGGACTGGACTCTCACTATTATGTTAGATCCACTATGGACTGGACTCACACTATTATGTTAGATCCACTACGGACTGGACTCTCGCTATTATGTTAGATCCACTATGGACTGGACTCTTACACTATTATGTTAGATCCACTATGGACTGGACTCTCACACTATTATGTTAAATCCACTATGGACTGGACTCTCACTATTATGTTAGATCCACTATGGACTGGACTCTCACTATTATGTTAGATCCACTATGGACTGGACTCTCACTATTATGTTAGATCCACTATGGACTGGACTCACACTATTATGTTAGATCCACTATGGACTGGACTCTCACTATTATGTTAGATCCACTATGGACTGGACTCTCACTATTATGTTAGATCCACTATGGACTGGACTCTCACTATTAAGTTAGATCCACTATGGACTGGACTCTCACTATTATGTTAGATCCACTATGGACTGGACTCTATTACGTTAGATCCACTATGGACTGGACTCACACTATTATGTTAGATCCACTATGGACTGGGCTCTCATACTTTACGCTAGATCCACTATGGACTGGATTCTCACACTATTACGTTAGATCCACTATGGACTGGACTCTATTACGTTAGATCCACTATGGACTGGACTCACACTATTATGTTAGATCCACTATGGACTGGACTCTGACACTATTATGTTAGATCCACTATGGACTGGACTCTCACTATTATGTTAAATCCACTATCGACTGGACTTTCACACTATTATGTTAGATCCAATATGGACTGGACTCTCACTATTATGTTAGATCCACTATGGACTGGACTCTCACTATTATGTTAGATCCACTATGGACTGGACTGTCACACTATTATGTTAGATCCACTATGGACTGGACTCTCACTATTATGTTAGATCCACTATGGACTGGACTCACACTATTATGTTGGATCCACTATGGACTGGTCTCTCACTATTATGTTAGATCCACTATGGACTGGACTCTCACTATTATGTTAGATCCACTATGGACTGGACTCTCACTATTATGTTAGATCCACTATGGACTGGTCTCTCACTATTATGTTAGATCCACTATGGACTGGACTCTCACTATTATGTTAAATCCACTATGGACTGGACTTTCACACCATTATGTTAGGTCCACTATGGACTGGACTCTCACTATTATGTTAGATCCACTATGGACTGGACTCTCACTATTATGTAAGATCCACTATGGACTGGACTCTCACTATTATGTTAGATCCACTATGGACTGGACTCTCACACTATTATGTTAGATCCACTATGGACTGGACTCTCACTATTATGCTGGATCCACTATGGACTGGACTCTCACTATTATGTTAGATCCACCATGGACTGGACTCTCACAATATTATGTTAGATCCACTATGGACTGGACTCTCACACTATTATGTTAGATCCACTATGGACTGGACTCTCACACTATTATGTTAGATCCACTATGGACTGGACTCTCACTATTATGTTAGATCCACTATGGACTGGACTCTATTATGTTAGATCCACAATGGACTGGACTCTCACTATTATGTTAGATCCACTATGGACTGGACTCTCACTATTATGTTAGATCCACTATGGACTGGACTCTCACACTATTATGTTAAATCCACTATGGACTGGACTCTCACACTATTATGTTAGATCCACTATGGACTGGACTCTCACACTATTAAGTTAGATCCACTACGGACTGGACTCTCACTATCATGTTAGATTCACTATGGACTGGACTCTATTATGTTAGATCCACTATGGACTGGACTCTCACTATTATGTTGGATCCACTATGGACTGGTCTCTCACTATTATGTTAGATCCACTATGGACTGGACTCACACTATTATGCTAGATCCACTATGGACTGGACTCTCACAATACTATGCTAGATCCACTATGGACTGGTCTCTCACTATTATGTTAGATCCACTATGGACTGGACTCTCACACTATTATGTTAGATCCACTATGGACTGGACTCTCACTATTATGTTAGATCCACTATGGACTGGACTCTCACTATTATGTTAGATCCACTATGGACTGGACTCTCACTATTATGTTAGATCCACTATGGACTGGACTCTCACTATTATGTTAGATCCACTATGGACTGGACTCTCACTATTATGTTAGATCCACTATTGACTGGACTCTCACACTATTATGTTAGATCCACTATGGACTGGACTCTCACTATTATGTTGGATCCACTATGGACTGGACTCTCACTATTATGCTGGATCCACTATGGACTGGACTCTCACTATTATGTTAGATCCACCATGGACTGGACTCTCACAATATTATGTTAGATCCACTATGGACTGGACTCTCACACTATTATGTTAGATCCACTATGGACTGGACTCTCACACTATTATGTTAGATCCACTATGGACTGGACTCTCACTATTATGTTAGATCCACTATGGACTGGACTCTATTATGTTAGATCCACAATGGACTGGACTCTCACTATTATGTTAGATCCACTATGGACTGGACTCTCACTATTATGTTAGATCCACTATGGACTGGACTCTCACACTATTATGTTAAATCCACTATGGACTGGACTCTCACACTATTATGTTAGATCCACTATGGACTGGACTCTCACACTATTAAGTTACATCCACTACGGACTGGACTCTCACTATCATGTTAGATTCACTATGGACTGGACTCTATTATGTTAGATCCACTATGGACTGGACTCTCACTATTATGTTAGATCCACTATGGACTGGACTCTCACTATTATGTTAGATCCACTATGGACTGGACTCACACTATTATGCTAGATCCACTATGGACTGGACTCTCACAATACTATGCTAGATCCACTATGGACTGGTCTCTCACTATTATGTTATATCCACTATGGACTGGACTCTCACACTATTATGTTAGATCCACTATGGACTGGACTCTCACTATTATGTTAGATCCACTATGGACTGGACTCTCACTATTATGTTAGATCCACTATGGACTGGACTCTCACTATTATGTTAGATCCACTATGGACTGGACTCTCACTATTATGTTAGATCCACTATGGACTGGACTCTCACACTATTATCTTAAATCCACTATGGACTGGACTCTCACACTATTATGTTAGATCCACTATGGACTGGACTCTCACAATATTATGTTAGATCCACTATGGACTGGACTCCCACTATTATGTTAGATCCACTATGGACTGGACTCTCACTATTATGTTAGATCCACTATGGACTGGACTCTCACTATTATGTTAGATCCACTATGGACTGGACTCTCACACTATTATGTTAGATCCACTATGGACTGGACTCTCACTATTATGTTAGATCCACTATGGACTGGACTCTCACTATTATGTTAGATCCACTATGGACTGGACTCTCACACTATTATGTTAGATCCACTATGGACTGGACTCTCACTATATTATGTTAGATCCACTATGGACTGGACTCTCACTATTATGTTAGATCCACTATGGACTGGTCTCTCACTATTATGTTAGATCCACTATGGACTGGACTCTCACTATTATGTTAAATCCACTATGGACTGGACTTTCACACTATTATGTTAGATCCACTATGGACTGGACTCTCACTATTATGTTAGATCCACTATGGACTGCACTCTCACTATTATGTTAGATCCACTATGGACTGGACTCTCACTATTATGTTAGATCCACTATGGACTGGACTCTCACTATTATGTTAGATCCACTATGGACTGGACTCTAACACTATTATGTTAGATCCACTATGGACTGGACTCTCACTATTATGTTAGATCCACTATGGACTGGACTCTCACTATTATGTTAGATCCACTATGGACTGGACTCTCACACTATCATGTTAGATCCACTATGGACTGGACTCTCACTATTATGTTAGATCCACTATGGACTGGACTCTGACTATTATGTTAGATCCACTATGGACTGGACTTTCACACTATTATGTTGCATTCACTATGGACTGGACTCTCACACTATTATGTTAGATCCACTATGGACTGGACTCTATTATGTTAGATCCACTATGGACTGGACTCTATTATGTTAGATCCACTATGAACTGGACTCACACTATTATGTTAGATCCACTATGGACTGGACTCTCACTATTATGTTAGATCCACTATGGACTGGACTCTCACTATTATGTTAGATCCACTATGGACTGGACTCTCACTATTATGTTAGATCCACTATGGACTGGTCTCTCACTATTATGTTAGATCCACTATGGACTGGACTCTCACTATTATGTTAAATCCACTATGGACTGGACTCTCACTATTATGTTAGATCCACTATGGACTGGACTCTTACTATTATGTTAGATCCACTATGGACTGGACTCTCACTATTATGTTAAATCCACTATGGACTGGACTCTCACTATTATGTTAGATCCACTATGGACTGGACTCTCACTATTATGTTAGATCCACTATGGACTGGACTCTCACTATTATGTTAGATCCACTATGGACTGGACTCTCACACTATTATGTTAGATCCACTATGGACTGGACTCTCACACTATTATGTTAGATCCACTATGGACTGGACTCTCACTATTATGTTAAATCCACTATGGACTGGACTCTTACTATTATGTTAGATCCACTATGGACTGGACTCACACTATTATGTTAGATCCACTATGGACTGGACTCTCACTATTATGTTAGATCCACTATGGACTGGACTCTCACTATTATGTTAGATCCACTATGGACTGGACTCACACTATTATGTTAGATCCACTACGGACTGGACTCTCGCTATTATGTTAGATCCACTATGGACTGGACTCTTACACTATTATGTTAGATCCACTATGGACTGGACTCTCACACTATTATGTTAAATCCACTATGGACTGGACTCTCACTATTATGTTAGATCCACTATGGACTGGACTCTCACTATTATGTTAGATCCACTATGGACTGGACTCTCACTATTATGTTAGATCCACTATGGACTGGACTCACACTATTATGTTAGATCCACTATGGACTGGACTCTCACTATTATGTTAGATCCACTATGGACTGGACTCTCACTATTATGTTAGATCCACTATGGACTGGACTCTCACTATTAAGTTAGATCCACTATGGACTGGACTCTCACTATTATGTTAGATCCACTATGGACTGGACTCTATTACGTTAGATCCACTATGGACTGGACTCTGACACTATTATGTTAGATCCACTATGGACTGGACTCTCACTATTATGTTAAATCCACTATCGACTGGACTTTCACACTATTATGTTAGATCCAATATGGACTGGACTCTCACTATTATGTTAGATCCACTATGGACTGGACTCTCACTATTATGTTAGATCCACTATGGACTGGACTGTCACACTATTATGTTAGATCCACTATGGACTGGACTCTCACTATTATGTTAGATCCACTATGGACTGGACTCACACTATTATGTGAAATCCACTATGGACTGGACTCTCACTATTATGTTAGATCCACTATGGACTGGACTCTCACTATTATGTTAGATCCACTATGGACTGGACTCTCACTATTATGTTAGATCCACTATGGACTGGTCTCTCACTATTATGTTAGATCCACTATGGACTGGACTCTCACTATTATGTTAAATCCACTATGGACTGGACTCTCACTATTATGTTAGATCCACTATGGACTGGACTCTTACTATTATGTTAGATCCACTATGGACTGGACTCTCACTATTATGTTAAATCCACTATGGACTGGACTCTCACTATTATGTTAGATCCACTATGGACTGGACTCTCACTATTATGTTAGATCCACTATGGACTGGACTCTCACTATTATGTTAGATCCACTATGGACTGGACTCTCACACTATTATGTTAGATCCACTATGGACTGGACTCTCACACTATTATGTTAGATCCACTATGGACTGGACTCTCACTATTATGTTAAATCCACTATGGACTGGACTCTTACTATTATGTTAGATCCACTATGGACTGGACTCACACTATTATGTTAGATCCACTATGGACTGGACTCTCACTATTATGTTAGATCCACTATGGACTGGACTCTCACTATTATGTTAGATCCACTATGGACTGGACTCACACTATTATGTTAGATCCACTACGGACTGGACTCTCGCTATTATGTTAGATCCACTATGGACTGGACTCTTACACTATTATGTTAGATCCACTATGGACTGGACTCTCACACTATTATGTTAAATCCACTATGGACTGGACTCTCACTATTATGTTAGATCCACTATGGACTGGACTCTCACTATTATGTTAGATCCACTATGGACTGGACTCTCACTATTATGTTAGATCCACTATGGACTGGACTCACACTATTATGTTAGATCCACTATGGACTGGACTCTCACTATTATGTTAGATCCACTATGGACTGGACTCTCACTATTATGTTAGATCCACTATGGACTGGACTCTCACTATTAAGTTAGATCCACTATGGACTGGACTCTCACTATTATGTTAGATCCACTATGGACTGGACTCTATTACGTTAGATCCACTATGGACTGGACTCACACTATTATGTTAGATCCACTATGGACTGGGCTCTCATACTTTACGCTAGATCCACTATGGACTGGATTCTCACACTATTACGTTAGATCCACTATGGACTGGACTCTATTACGTTAGATCCACTATGGACTGGACTCACACTATTATGTTAGATCCACTATGGACTGGACTCTGACACTATTATGTTAGATCCACTATGGACTGGACTCTCACTATTATGTTAAATCCACTATCGACTGGACTTTCACACTATTATGTTAGATCCAATATGGACTGGACTCTCACTATTATGTTAGATCCACTATGGACTGGACTCTCACTATTATGTTAGATCCACTATGGACTGGACTGTCACACTATTATGTTAGATCCACTATGGACTGGACTCTCACTATTATGTTAGATCCACTATGGACTGGACTCACACTATTATGTTGGATCCACTATGGACTGGTCTCTCACTATTATGTTAGATCCACTATGGACTGGACTCTCACTATTATGTTAGATCCACTATGGACTGGACTCTCACTATTATGTTAGATCCACTATGGACTGGTCTCTCACTATTATGTTAGATCCACTATGGACTGGACTCTCACTATTATGTTAAATCCACTATGGACTGGACTTTCACACCATTATGTTAGGTCCACTATGGACTGGACTCTCACTATTATGTTAGATCCACTATGGACTGGACTCTCACTATTATGTAAGATCCACTATGGACTGGACTCTCACTATTATGTTAGATCCACTATGGACTGGACTCTCACACTATTATGTTAGATCCACTATGGACTGGACTCTCACTATTATGCTGGATCCACTATGGACTGGACTCTCACTATTATGTTAGATCCACCATGGACTGGACTCTCACAATATTATGTTAGATCCACTATGGACTGGACTCTCACACTATTATGTTAGATCCACTATGGACTGGACTCTCACACTATTATGTTAGATCCACTATGGACTGGACTCTCACTATTATGTTAGATCCACTATGGACTGGACTCTATTATGTTAGATCCACAATGGACTGGACTCTCACTATTATGTTAGATCCACTATGGACTGGACTCTCACTATTATGTTAGATCCACTATGGACTGGACTCTCACACTATTATGTTAAATCCACTATGGACTGGACTCTCACACTATTATGTTAGATCCACTATGGACTGGACTCTCACACTATTAAGTTAGATCCACTACGGACTGGACTCTCACTATCATGTTAGATTCACTATGGACTGGACTCTATTATGTTAGATCCACTATGGACTGGACTCTCACTATTATGTTGGATCCACTATGGACTGGTCTCTCACTATTATGTTAGATCCACTATGGACTGGACTCACACTATTATGCTAGATCCACTATGGACTGGACTCTCACAATACTATGCTAGATCCACTATGGACTGGTCTCTCACTATTATGTTAGATCCACTATGGACTGGACTCTCACACTATTATGTTAGATCCACTATGGACTGGACTCTCACTATTATGTTAGATCCACTATGGACTGGACTCTCACTATTATGTTAGATCCACTATGGACTGGACTCTCACTATTATGTTAGATCCACTATGGACTGGACTCTCACTATTATGTTAGATCCACTATGGACTGGACTCTCACTATTATGTTAGATCCACTATTGACTGGACTCTCACACTATTATGTTAGATCCACTATGGACTGGACTCTCACTATTATGTTGGATCCACTATGGACTGGACTCTCACTATTATGCTGGATCCACTATGGACTGGACTCTCACTATTATGTTAGATCCACCATGGACTGGACTCTCACAATATTATGTTAGATCCACTATGGACTGGACTCTCACACTATTATGTTAGATCCACTATGGACTGGACTCTCACACTATTATGTTAGATCCACTATGGACTGGACTCTCACTATTATGTTAGATCCACTATGGACTGGACTCTATTATGTTAGATCCACAATGGACTGGACTCTCACTATTATGTTAGATCCACTATGGACTGGACTCTCACTATTATGTTAGATCCACTATGGACTGGACTCTCACACTATTATGTTAAATCCACTATGGACTGGACTCTCACACTATTATGTTAGATCCACTATGGACTGGACTCTCACACTATTAAGTTACATCCACTACGGACTGGACTCTCACTATCATGTTAGATTCACTATGGACTGGACTCTATTATGTTAGATCCACTATGGACTGGACTCTCACTATTATGTTAGATCCACTATGGACTGGACTCTCACTATTATGTTAGATCCACTATGGACTGGACTCACACTATTATGCTAGATCCACTATGGACTGGACTCTCACAATACTATGCTAGATCCACTATGGACTGGTCTCTCACTATTATGTTATATCCACTATGGACTGGACTCTCACACTATTATGTTAGATCCACTATGGACTGGACTCTCACTATTATGTTAGATCCACTATGGACTGGACTCTCACTATTATGTTAGATCCACTATGGACTGGACTCTCACTATTATGTTAGATCCACTATGGACTGGACTCTCACTATTATGTTAGATCCACTATGGACTGGACTCTCACACTATTATCTTAAATCCACTATGGACTGGACTCTCACACTATTATGTTAGATCCACTATGGACTGGACTCTCACAATATTATGTTAGATCCACTATGGACTGGACTCCCACTATTATGTTAGATCCACTATGGACTGGACTCTCACTATTATGTTAGATCCACTATGGACTGGACTCTCACTATTATGTTAGATCCACTATGGACTGGACTCTCACACTATTATGTTAGATCCACTATGGACTGGACTCTCACTATTATGTTAGATCCACTATGGACTGGACTCTCACTATTATGTTAGATCCACTATGGACTGGACTCTCACACTATTATGTTAGATCCACTATGGACTGGACTCTCACTATATTATGTTAGATCCACTATGGACTGGACTCTCACTATTATGTTAGATCCACTATGGACTGGTCTCTCACTATTATGTTAGATCCACTATGGACTGGACTCTCACTATTATGTTAAATCCACTATGGACTGGACTTTCACACTATTATGTTAGATCCACTATGGACTGGACTCTCACTATTATGTTAGATCCACTATGGACTGCACTCTCACTATTATGTTAGATCCACTATGGACTGGACTCTCACTATTATGTTAGATCCACTATGGACTGGACTCTCACTATTATGTTAGATCCACTATGGACTGGACTCTAACACTATTATGTTAGATCCACTATGGACTGGACTCTCACTATTATGTTAGATCCACTATGGACTGGACTCTCACTATTATGTTAGATCCACTATGGACTGGACTCTCACACTATCATGTTAGATCCACTATGGACTGGACTCTCACTATTATGTTAGATCCACTATGGACTGGACTCTGACTATTATGTTAGATCCACTATGGACTGGACTTTCACACTATTATGTTGCATTCACTATGGACTGGACTCTCACACTATTATGTTAGATCCACTATGGACTGGACTCTATTATGTTAGATCCACTATGGACTGGACTCTATTATGTTAGATCCACTATGAACTGGACTCACACTATTATGTTAGATCCACTATGGACTGGACTCTCACTATTATGTTAGATCCACTATGGACTGGACTCTCGCTATTATGTTAGATCCACTAAGGACTGGACTCACACTATTATGTTAGATCCACTATGGACTGGACTCTCACTATTATGTTAGATCCACTATGGACTGGACTCTCACTATTATGTTAGATCCACTATGGACTGGACTCTCACTATTATGTTAGATCCACTATGAACTGGACTCGCACTATTATGTTAGATCCACTATGGACTGGACTCTCACTATTATGTTAGATCCACTATGGACTGGACTCTAACACTATTATGTTAGATCCACTATGGACTGGACTCTCACTATTATGTTAGATCCACTATTGACTGGACTCTCACACTATTATGTTAGATCCACTATGGACTGGACTCTCAATATTATGCTAGATCCACTATGGACTGGACTCTCACTATTATGTTAGATCCACTATGGACTGGACTCTCACTAGTATGTTAGATCCACTATGGACTGGACTCTCACTATTATGTTCGATCCACTATGGACTGGACTCTCACTATTATGTTAGATCCACTATGGACTGGACTCTCACTATTATGTTCGATCCACTATGGACTGGACTCTCACTATTATGTTAGATCCACTATGGACTGGACTCTCACTATTATGTTAGATCCACTATGGACTGGACTCTCACTATTATGTTAGATCCACTATGGACTGGACTCTCACACTATTATGTTAGATCCACTATGGACTGGACTCTCACACTATTATGTTAGATCCACTATGGACTGGACTCTCACTATTATGTTAGATCCACTATGGACTGGACTCTCACTATTATGTTAGATCCACTATGGACTGGACTCTCACTATTATGTTAGATCCACTATGGACTGGACTCTCACTATTATGTTAGATCCACTATGGACTGGACTCTCACTATTATGTTAGATCCACTATTGACTGGACTCTCACACTATTATGTTAGATCCACTATGGACTGGACTCTCACACTATTATGTTAGATCCACTATGGACTGGACTCTCACTATTATATTAGATCCACTATGGACTGGACTCTCACTATTATGTTTGATCCATTATGGACTGGACTCTCACACTATTATGTTAAATCCACTATGGACTGGACTCTCACACTATTATGTTTGATCCACTATGGACTGGACTCTCGCTATTATGTTGGATCCACTATGGACTGGACTCTCACTATTATGTTATATCCGCTATGGACTGGACTCTCACTATTATGTTAAATCCACTATGGACTGGACTCTCACTATTATGTTAGATCCACTATGGACTGGACTCTTACTATTATGTTAGATCCACTATGGACTGGACTCTCACTATTATGTTAAATCCACTATGGACTGGACTCTCACTATTATGTTAGATCCACTATGGACTGGACTCTCACTATTATGTTAGATCCACTATGGACTGGACTCTCACTATTATGTTAGATCCACTATGGACTGGACTCTCACACTATTATGTTAGATCCACTATGGACTGGACTCTCACACTATTATGTTAGATCCACTATGGACTGGACTCTCACACTATTATGTTAGATCCACTATGGACTGGACTCTCACTATTATGTTAAATCCACTATGGACTGGACTCTTACTATTATGTTAGATCCACTATGGACTGGACTCACACTATTATGTTAGATCCACTATGGACTGGACTCTCACTATTATGTTACATCCACTATGGACTGGACTCTCACTATTATGTTAGATCCACTATGGACTGGACTCACACTATTATGTTAGATCCACTACGGACTGGACTCTCGCTATTATGTTAGATCCACTATGGACTGGACTCTTACACTATTATGTTAGATCCACTATGGACTGGACTCTCACACTATTATGTTAAATCCACTATGGACTGGACTCTCACTATTATGTTAGATCCACTATGGACTGGACTCTCACTATTATGTTAGATCCACTATGGACTGGACTCTATTACGTTAGATCCACTATGGACTGGACTCACACTATTATGTTAGATCCACTATGGACTGGGCTCTCATACTTTACGCTAGATCCACTATGGACTGGATTCTCACACTATTACGTTAGATCCACTATGGACTGGACTCTATTACGTTAGATCCACTATGGACTGGACTCACACTATTATGTTAGATCCACTATGGACTGGACTCTGACACTATTATGTTAGATCCACTATGGACTGGACTCTCACTATTATGTTAAATCCACTATCGACTGGACTTTCACACTATTATGTTAGATCCAATATGGACTGGACTCTCACTATTATGTTAGATCCACTATGGACTGGACTCTCACTATTATGTTAGATCCACTATGGACTGGACTGTCACACTATTATGTTAGATCCACTATGGACTGGACTCTCACTATTATGTTAGATCCACTATGGACTGGACTCACACTATTATGTGAAATCCACTATGGACTGGACTCTCACTATTATGTTAGATCCACTATGGACTGGACTCTCACTATTATGTTAGATCCACTATGGACTGGACTCTCACTATTATGTTAGATCCACTATGGACTGGTCTCTCACTATTATGTTAGATCCACTATGGACTGGACTCTCACTATTATGTTAAATCCACTATGGACTGGACTCTCACTATTATGTTAGATCCACTATGGACTGGACTCTTACTATTATGTTAGATCCACTATGGACTGGACTCTCACTATTATGTTAAATCCACTATGGACTGGACTCTCACTATTATGTTAGATCCACTATGGACTGGACTCTCACTATTATGTTAGATCCACTATGGACTGGACTCTCACTATTATGTTAGATCCACTATGGACTGGACTCTCACACTATTATGTTAGATCCACTATGGACTGGACTCTCACACTATTATGTTAGATCCACTATGGACTGGACTCTCACTATTATGTTAAATCCACTATGGACTGGACTCTTACTATTATGTTAGATCCACTATGGACTGGACTCACACTATTATGTTAGATCCACTATGGACTGGACTCTCACTATTATGTTAGATCCACTATGGACTGGACTCTCACTATTATGTTAGATCCACTATGGACTGGACTCACACTATTATGTTAGATCCACTACGGACTGGACTCTCGCTATTATGTTAGATCCACTATGGACTGGACTCTTACACTATTATGTTAGATCCACTATGGACTGGACTCTCACACTATTATGTTAAATCCACTATGGACTGGACTCTCACTATTATGTTAGATCCACTATGGACTGGACTCTCACTATTATGTTAGATCCACTATGGACTGGACTCTCACTATTATGTTGGATCCACTATGGACTGGACTCACACTATTATGTTAGATCCACTATGGACTGGACTCTCACTATTATGTTAGATCCACTATGGACTGGACTCTCACTATTATGTTAGATCCACTATGGACTGGACTCTCACTATTAAGTTAGATCCACTATGGACTGGACTCTCACTATTATGTTAGATCCACTATGGACTGGACTCTCACTATTATGTTAGATCCACTATTGACTGGACTCTCACACTATTATGTTAGATCCACTATGGACTGGACTCTCACACTATTATGTTAGATCCACTATGGACTGGACTCTCACTATTATATTAGATCCACTATGGACTGGACTCTCACTATTATGTTTGATCCATTATGGACTGGACTCTCACACTATTATGTTAAATCCACTATGGACTGGACTCTCACACTATTATGTTTGATCCACTATGGACTGGACTCTCGCTATTATGTTGGATCCACTATGGACTGGACTCTCACTATTATGTTATATCCGCTATGGACTGGACTCTCACTATTATGTTAAATCCACTATGGACTGGACTCTCACTATTATGTTAGATCCACTATGGACTGGACTCTTACTATTATGTTAGATCCACTATGGACTGGACTCTCACTATTATGTTAAATCCACTATGGACTGGACTCTCACTATTATGTTAGATCCACTATGGACTGGACTCTCACTATTATGTTAGATCCACTATGGACTGGACTCTCACTATTATGTTAGATCCACTATGGACTGGACTCTCACACTATTATGTTAGATCCACTATGGACTGGACTCTCACACTATTATGTTAGATCCACTATGGACTGGACTCTCACTATTATGTTAAATCCACTATGGACTGGACTCTTACTATTATGTTAGATCCACTATGGACTGGACTCACACTATTATGTTAGATCCACTATGGACTGGACTCTCACTATTATGTTAGATCCACTATGGACTGGACTCTCACTATTATGTTAGATCCACTATGGACTGGACTCACACTATTATGTTAGATCCACTACGGACTGGACTCTCGCTATTATGTTAGATCCACTATGGACTGGACTCTTACACTATTATGTTAGATCCACTATGGACTGGACTCTCACACTATTATGTTAAATCCACTATGGACTGGACTCTCACTATTATGTTAGATCCACTATGGACTGGACTCTCACTATTATGTTAGATCCACTATGGACTGGACTCTATTACGTTAGATCCACTATGGACTGGACTCACACTATTATGTTAGATCCACTATGGACTGGGCTCTCATACTTTACGCTAGATCCACTATGGACTGGATTCTCACACTATTACGTTAGATCCACTATGGACTGGACTCTATTACGTTAGATCCACTATGGACTGGACTCACACTATTATGTTAGATCCACTATGGACTGGACTCTGACACTATTATGTTAGATCCACTATGGACTGGACTCTCACTATTATGTTAAATCCACTATCGACTGGACTTTCACACTATTATGTTAGATCCAATATGGACTGGACTCTCACTATTATGTTAGATCCACTATGGACTGGACTCTCACTATTATGTTAGATCCACTATGGACTGGACTGTCACACTATTATGTTAGATCCACTATGGACTGGACTCTCACTATTATGTTAGATCCACTATGGACTGGACTCACACTATTATGTGAAATCCACTATGGACTGGACTCTCACTATTATGTTAGATCCACTATGGACTGGACTCTCACTATTATGTTAGATCCACTATGGACTGGACTCTCACTATTATGTTAGATCCACTATGGACTGGTCTCTCACTATTATGTTAGATCCACTATGGACTGGACTCTCACTATTATGTTAAATCCACTATGGACTGGACTCTCACTATTATGTTAGATCCACTATGGACTGGACTCTTACTATTATGTTAGATCCACTATGGACTGGACTCTCACTATTATGTTAAATCCACTATGGACTGGACTCTCACTATTATGTTAGATCCACTATGGACTGGACTCTCACTATTATGTTAGATCCACTATGGACTGGACTCTCACTATTATGTTAGATCCACTATGGACTGGACTCTCACACTATTATGTTAGATCCACTATGGACTGGACTCTCACACTATTATGTTAGATCCACTATGGACTGGACTCTCACTATTATGTTAAATCCACTATGGACTGGACTCTTACTATTATGTTAGATCCACTATGGACTGGACTCACACTATTATGTTAGATCCACTATGGACTGGACTCTCACTATTATGTTAGATCCACTATGGACTGGACTCTCACTATTATGTTAGATCCACTATGGACTGGACTCACACTATTATGTTAGATCCACTACGGACTGGACTCTCGCTATTATGTTAGATCCACTATGGACTGGACTCTTACACTATTATGTTAGATCCACTATGGACTGGACTCTCACACTATTATGTTAAATCCACTATGGACTGGACTCTCACTATTATGTTAGATCCACTATGGACTGGACTCTCACTATTATGTTAGATCCACTATGGACTGGACTCTCACTATTATGTTAGATCCACTATGGACTGGACTCACACTATTATGTTAGATCCACTATGGACTGGACTCTCACTATTATGTTAGATCCACTATGGACTGGACTCTCACTATTATGTTAGATCCACTATGGACTGGACTCTCACTATTAAGTTAGATCCACTATGGACTGGACTCTCACTATTATGTTAGATCCACTATGGACTGGACTCTCACTATTATGTTAGATCCACTATTGACTGGACTCTCACACTATTATGTTAGATCCACTATGGACTGGACTCTCAGACTATTATGTTAGATCCACTATGGACTGGACTCTCACTATTATATTAGATCCACTATGGACTGGACTCTCACTATTATGTTTGATCCATTATGGACTGGACTCTCACACTATTATGTTAAATCCACTATGGACTGGACTCTCACACTATTATGTTTGATCCACTATGGACTGGACTCTCGCTATTATGTTGGATCCACTATGGACTGGACTCTCACTATTATGTTATATCCGCTATGGACTGGACTCTCACTATTATGTTAAATCCACTATGGACTGGACTCTCACTATTATGTTAGATCCACTATGGACTGGACTCTTACTATTATGTTAGATCCACTATGGACTGGACTCTCACTATTATGTTAAATCCACTATGGACTGGACTCTCACTATTATGTTAGATCCACTATGGACTGGACTCTCACTATTATGTTAGATCCACTATGGACTGGACTCTCACTATTATGTTAGATCCACTATGGACTGGACTCTCACACTATTATGTTAGATCCACTATGGACTGGACTCTCACACTATTATGTTAGATCCACTATGGACTGGACTCTCACTATTATGTTAAATCCACTATGGACTGGACTCTTACTATTATGTTAGATCCACTATGGACTGGACTCACACTATTATGTTAGATCCACTATGGACTGGACTCTCACTATTATGTTAGATCCACTATGGACTGGACTCTCACTATTATGTTAGATCCACTATGGACTGGACTCACACTATTATGTTAGATCCACTACGGACTGGACTCTCGCTATTATGTTAGATCCACTATGGACTGGACTCTTACACTATTATGTTAGATCCACTATGGACTGGACTCTCACACTATTATGTTAAATCCACTATGGACTGGACTCTCACTATTATGTTAGATCCACTATGGACTGGACTCTCACTATTATGTTAGATCCACTATGGACTGGACTCTATTACGTTAGATCCACTATGGACTGGACTCACACTATTATGTTAGATCCACTATGGACTGGGCTCTCATACTTTACGCTAGATCCACTATGGACTGGATTCTCACACTATTACGTTAGATCCACTATGGACTGGACTCTATTACGTTAGATCCACTATGGACTGGACTCACACTATTATGTTAGATCCACTATGGACTGGACTCTGACACTATTATGTTAGATCCACTATGGACTGGACTCTCACTATTATGTTAAATCCACTATCGACTGGACTTTCACACTATTATGTTAGATCCAATATGGACTGGACTCTCACTATTATGTTAGATCCACTATGGACTGGACTCTCACTATTATGTTAGATCCACTATGGACTGGACTGTCACACTATTATGTTAGATCCACTATGGACTGGACTCTCACTATTATGTTAGATCCACTATGGACTGGACTCACACTATTATGTGAAATCCACTATGGACTGGACTCTCACTATTATGTTAGATCCACTATGGACTGGACTCTCACTATTATGTTAGATCCACTATGGACTGGACTCTCACTATTATGTTAGATCCACTATGGACTGGTCTCTCACTATTATGTTAGATCCACTATGGACTGGACTCTCACTATTATGTTAAATCCACTATGGACTGGACTCTCACTATTATGTTAGATCCACTATGGACTGGACTCTTACTATTATGTTAGATCCACTATGGACTGGACTCTCACTATTATGTTAAATCCACTATGGACTGGACTCTCACTATTATGTTAGATCCACTATGGACTGGACTCTCACTATTATGTTAGATCCACTATGGACTGGACTCTCACTATTATGTTAGATCCACTATGGACTGGACTCTCACACTATTATGTTAGATCCACTATGGACTGGACTCTCACACTATTATGTTAGATCCACTATGGACTGGACTCTCACTATTATGTTAAATCCACTATGGACTGGACTCTTACTATTATGTTAGATCCACTATGGACTGGACTCACACTATTATGTTAGATCCACTATGGACTGGACTCTCACTATTATGTTAGATCCACTATGGACTGGACTCTCACTATTATGTTAGATCCACTATGGACTGGACTCACACTATTATGTTAGATCCACTACGGACTGGACTCTCGCTATTATGTTAGATCCACTATGGACTGGACTCTTACACTATTATGTTAGATCCACTATGGACTGGACTCTCACACTATTATGTTAAATCCACTATGGACTGGACTCTCACTATTATGTTAGATCCACTATGGACTGGACTCTCACTATTATGTTAGATCCACTATGGACTGGACTCTCACTATTATGTTAGATCCACTATGGACTGGACTCACACTATTATGTTAGATCCACTATGGACTGGACTCTCACTATTATGTTAGATCCACTATGGACTGGACTCTCACTATTATGTTAGATCCACTATGGACTGGACTCTCACTATTAAGTTAGATCCACTATGGACTGGACTCTCACTATTATGTTAGATCCACTATGGACTGGACTCTATTACGTTAGATCCACTATGGACTGGACTCACACTATTATGTTAGATCCACTATGGACTGGGCTCTCATACTTTACGCTAGATCCACTATGGACTGGATTCTCACACTATTACGTTAGATCCACTATGGACTGGACTCTATTACGTTAGATCCACTATGGACTGGACTCACACTATTATGTTAGATCCACTATGGACTGGACTCTGACACTATTATGTTAGATCCACTATGGACTGGACTCTCACTATTATGTTAAATCCACTATCGACTGGACTTTCACACTATTATGTTAGATCCAATATGGACTGGACTCTCACTATTATGTTAGATCCACTATGGACTGGACTCTCACTATTATGTTAGATCCACTATGGACTGGACTGTCACACTATTATGTTAGATCCACTATGGACTGGACTCTCACTATTATGTTAGATCCACTATGGACTGGACTCACACTATTATGTTGGATCCACTATGGACTGGTCTCTCACTATTATGTTAGATCCACTATGGACTGGACTCTCACTATTATGTTAGATCCACTATGGACTGGACTCTCACTATTATGTTAGATCCACTATGGACTGGTCTCTCACTATTATGTTAGATCCACTATGGACTGGACTCTCACTATTATGTTAAATCCACTATGGACTGGACTTTCACACCATTATGTTAGGTCCACTATGGACTGGACTCTCACTATTATGTTAGATCCACTATGGACTGGACTCTCACTATTATGTAAGATCCACTATGGACTGGACTCTCACTATTATGTTAGATCCACTATGGACTGGACTCTCACACTATTATGTTAGATCCACTATGGACTGGACTCTCACTATTATGCTGGATCCACTATGGACTGGACTCTCACTATTATGTTAGATCCACCATGGACTGGACTCTCACAATATTATGTTAGATCCACTATGGACTGGACTCTCACACTATTATGTTAGATCCACTATGGACTGGACTCTCACACTATTATGTTAGATCCACTATGGACTGGACTCTCACTATTATGTTAGATCCACTATGGACTGGACTCTATTATGTTAGATCCACAATGGACTGGACTCTCACTATTATGTTAGATCCACTATGGACTGGACTCTCACTATTATGTTAGATCCACTATGGACTGGACTCTCACACTATTATGTTAAATCCACTATGGACTGGACTCTCACACTATTATGTTAGATCCACTATGGACTGGACTCTCACACTATTAAGTTAGATCCACTACGGACTGGACTCTCACTATCATGTTAGATTCACTATGGACTGGACTCTATTATGTTAGATCCACTATGGACTGGACTCTCACTATTATGTTGGATCCACTATGGACTGGTCTCTCACTATTATGTTAGATCCACTATGGACTGGACTCACACTATTATGCTAGATCCACTATGGACTGGACTCTCACAATACTATGCTAGATCCACTATGGACTGGTCTCTCACTATTATGTTAGATCCACTATGGACTGGACTCTCACACTATTATGTTAGATCCACTATGGACTGGACTCTCACTATTATGTTAGATCCACTATGGACTGGACTCTCACTATTATGTTAGATCCACTATGGACTGGACTCTCACTATTATGTTAGATCCACTATGGACTGGACTCTCACTATTATGTTAGATCCACTATGGACTGGACTCTCACTATTATGTTAGATCCACTATTGACTGGACTCTCACACTATTATGTTAGATCCACTATGGACTGGACTCTCACTATTATGTTGGATCCACTATGGACTGGACTCTCACTATTATGCTGGATCCACTATGGACTGGACTCTCACTATTATGTTAGATCCACCATGGACTGGACTCTCACAATATTATGTTAGATCCACTATGGACTGGACTCTCACACTATTATGTTAGATCCACTATGGACTGGACTCTCACACTATTATGTTAGATCCACTATGGACTGGACTCTCACTATTATGTTAGATCCACTATGGACTGGACTCTATTATGTTAGATCCACAATGGACTGGACTCTCACTATTATGTTAGATCCACTATGGACTGGACTCTCACTATTATGTTAGATCCACTATGGACTGGACTCTCACACTATTATGTTAAATCCACTATGGACTGGACTCTCACACTATTATGTTAGATCCACTATGGACTGGACTCTCACACTATTAAGTTACATCCACTACGGACTGGACTCTCACTATCATGTTAGATTCACTATGGACTGGACTCTATTATGTTAGATCCACTATGGACTGGACTCTCACTATTATGTTAGATCCACTATGGACTGGACTCTCACTATTATGTTAGATCCACTATGGACTGGACTCACACTATTATGCTAGATCCACTATGGACTGGACTCTCACAATACTATGCTAGATCCACTATGGACTGGTCTCTCACTATTATGTTATATCCACTATGGACTGGACTCTCACACTATTATGTTAGATCCACTATGGACTGGACTCTCACTATTATGTTAGATCCACTATGGACTGGACTCTCACTATTATGTTAGATCCACTATGGACTGGACTCTCACTATTATGTTAGATCCACTATGGACTGGACTCTCACTATTATGTTAGATCCACTATGGACTGGACTCTCACACTATTATCTTAAATCCACTATGGACTGGACTCTCACACTATTATGTTAGATCCACTATGGACTGGACTCTCACAATATTATGTTAGATCCACTATGGACTGGACTCCCACTATTATGTTAGATCCACTATGGACTGGACTCTCACTATTATGTTAGATCCACTATGGACTGGACTCTCACTATTATGTTAGATCCACTATGGACTGGACTCTCACACTATTATGTTAGATCCACTATGGACTGGACTCTCACTATTATGTTAGATCCACTATGGACTGGACTCTCACTATTATGTTAGATCCACTATGGACTGGACTCTCACACTATTATGTTAGATCCACTATGGACTGGACTCTCACTATATTATGTTAGATCCACTATGGACTGGACTCTCACTATTATGTTAGATCCACTATGGACTGGTCTCTCACTATTATGTTAGATCCACTATGGACTGGACTCTCACTATTATGTTAAATCCACTATGGACTGGACTTTCACACTATTATGTTAGATCCACTATGGACTGGACTCTCACTATTATGTTAGATCCACTATGGACTGCACTCTCACTATTATGTTAGATCCACTATGGACTGGACTCTCACTATTATGTTAGATCCACTATGGACTGGACTCTCACTATTATGTTAGATCCACTATGGACTGGACTCTAACACTATTATGTTAGATCCACTATGGACTGGACTCTCACTATTATGTTAGATCCACTATGGACTGGACTCTCACTATTATGTTAGATCCACTATGGACTGGACTCTCACACTATCATGTTAGATCCACTATGGACTGGACTCTCACTATTATGTTAGATCCACTATGGACTGGACTCTGACTATTATGTTAGATCCACTATGGACTGGACTTTCACACTATTATGTTGCATTCACTATGGACTGGACTCTCACACTATTATGTTAGATCCACTATGGACTGGACTCTATTATGTTAGATCCACTATGGACTGGACTCTATTATGTTAGATCCACTATGAACTGGACTCACACTATTATGTTAGATCCACTATGGACTGGACTCTCACTATTATGTTAGATCCACTATGGACTGGACTCTCACTATTATGTTAGATCCACTATGGACTGGACTCTCACTATTATGTTAGATCCACTATGGACTGGTCTCTCACTATTATGTTAGATCCACTATGGACTGGACTCTCACTATTATGTTAAATCCACTATGGACTGGACTCTCACTATTATGTTAGATCCACTATGGACTGGACTCTTACTATTATGTTAGATCCACTATGGACTGGACTCTCACTATTATGTTAAATCCACTATGGACTGGACTCTCACTATTATGTTAGATCCACTATGGACTGGACTCTCACTATTATGTTAGATCCACTATGGACTGGACTCTCACTATTATGTTAGATCCACTATGGACTGGACTCTCACACTATTATGTTAGATCCACTATGGACTGGACTCTCACACTATTATGTTAGATCCACTATGGACTGGACTCTCACTATTATGTTAAATCCACTATGGACTGGACTCTTACTATTATGTTAGATCCACTATGGACTGGACTCACACTATTATGTTAGATCCACTATGGACTGGACTCTCACTATTATGTTAGATCCACTATGGACTGGACTCTCACTATTATGTTAGATCCACTATGGACTGGACTCACACTATTATGTTAGATCCACTACGGACTGGACTCTCGCTATTATGTTAGATCCACTATGGACTGGACTCTTACACTATTATGTTAGATCCACTATGGACTGGACTCTCACACTATTATGTTAAATCCACTATGGACTGGACTCTCACTATTATGTTAGATCCACTATGGACTGGACTCTCACTATTATGTTAGATCCACTATGGACTGGACTCTCACTATTATGTTAGATCCACTATGGACTGGACTCACACTATTATGTTAGATCCACTATGGACTGGACTCTCACTATTATGTTAGATCCACTATGGACTGGACTCTCACTATTATGTTAGATCCACTATGGACTGGACTCTCACTATTAAGTTAGATCCACTATGGACTGGACTCTCACTATTATGTTAGATCCACTATGGACTGGACTCTATTACGTTAGATCCACTATGGACTGGACTCACACTATTATGTTAGATCCACTATGGACTGGGCTCTCATACTTTACGCTAGATCCACTATGGACTGGATTCTCACACTATTACGTTAGATCCACTATGGACTGGACTCTATTACGTTAGATCCACTATGGACTGGACTCACACTATTATGTTAGATCCACTATGGACTGGACTCTGACACTATTATGTTAGATCCACTATGGACTGGACTCTCACTATTATGTTAAATCCACTATCGACTGGACTTTCACACTATTATGTTAGATCCAATATGGACTGGACTCTCACTATTATGTTAGATCCACTATGGACTGGACTCTCACTATTATGTTAGATCCACTATGGACTGGACTGTCACACTATTATGTTAGATCCACTATGGACTGGACTCTCACTATTATGTTAGATCCACTATGGACTGGACTCACACTATTATGTTGGATCCACTATGGACTGGTCTCTCACTATTATGTTAGATCCACTATGGACTGGACTCTCACTATTATGTTAGATCCACTATGGACTGGACTCTCACTATTATGTTAGATCCACTATGGACTGGTCTCTCACTATTATGTTAGATCCACTATGGACTGGACTCTCACTATTATGTTAAATCCACTATGGACTGGACTTTCACACCATTATGTTAGGTCCACTATGGACTGGACTCTCACTATTATGTTAGATCCACTATGGACTGGACTCTCACTATTATGTAAGATCCACTATGGACTGGACTCTCACTATTATGTTAGATCCACTATGGACTGGACTCTCACACTATTATGTTAGATCCACTATGGACTGGACTCTCACTATTATGCTGGATCCACTATGGACTGGACTCTCACTATTATGTTAGATCCACCATGGACTGGACTCTCACAATATTATGTTAGATCCACTATGGACTGGACTCTCACACTATTATGTTAGATCCACTATGGACTGGACTCTCACACTATTATGTTAGATCCACTATGGACTGGACTCTCACTATTATGTTAGATCCACTATGGACTGGACTCTATTATGTTAGATCCACAATGGACTGGACTCTCACTATTATGTTAGATCCACTATGGACTGGACTCTCACTATTATGTTAGATCCACTATGGACTGGACTCTCACACTATTATGTTAAATCCACTATGGACTGGACTCTCACACTATTATGTTAGATCCACTATGGACTGGACTCTCACACTATTAAGTTAGATCCACTACGGACTGGACTCTCACTATCATGTTAGATTCACTATGGACTGGACTCTATTATGTTAGATCCACTATGGACTGGACTCTCACTATTATGTTGGATCCACTATGGACTGGTCTCTCACTATTATGTTAGATCCACTATGGACTGGACTCACACTATTATGCTAGATCCACTATGGACTGGACTCTCACAATACTATGCTAGATCCACTATGGACTGGTCTCTCACTATTATGTTAGATCCACTATGGACTGGACTCTCACACTATTATGTTAGATCCACTATGGACTGGACTCTCACTATTATGTTAGATCCACTATGGACTGGACTCTCACTATTATGTTAGATCCACTATGGACTGGACTCTCACTATTATGTTAGATCCACTATGGACTGGACTCTCACTATTATGTTAGATCCACTATGGACTGGACTCTCACTATTATGTTAGATCCACTATTGACTGGACTCTCACACTATTATGTTAGATCCACTATGGACTGGACTCTCACTATTATGTTGGATCCACTATGGACTGGACTCTCACTATTATGCTGGATCCACTATGGACTGGACTCTCACTATTATGTTAGATCCACCATGGACTGGACTCTCACAATATTATGTTAGATCCACTATGGACTGGACTCTCACACTATTATGTTAGATCCACTATGGACTGGACTCTCACACTATTATGTTAGATCCACTATGGACTGGACTCTCACTATTATGTTAGATCCACTATGGACTGGACTCTATTATGTTAGATCCACAATGGACTGGACTCTCACTATTATGTTAGATCCACTATGGACTGGACTCTCACTATTATGTTAGATCCACTATGGACTGGACTCTCACACTATTATGTTAAATCCACTATGGACTGGACTCTCACACTATTATGTTAGATCCACTATGGACTGGACTCTCACACTATTAAGTTACATCCACTACGGACTGGACTCTCACTATCATGTTAGATTCACTATGGACTGGACTCTATTATGTTAGATCCACTATGGACTGGACTCTCACTATTATGTTAGATCCACTATGGACTGGACTCTCACTATTATGTTAGATCCACTATGGACTGGACTCACACTATTATGCTAGATCCACTATGGACTGGACTCTCACAATACTATGCTAGATCCACTATGGACTGGTCTCTCACTATTATGTTATATCCACTATGGACTGGACTCTCACACTATTATGTTAGATCCACTATGGACTGGACTCTCACTATTATGTTAGATCCACTATGGACTGGACTCTCACTATTATGTTAGATCCACTATGGACTGGACTCTCACTATTATGTTAGATCCACTATGGACTGGACTCTCACTATTATGTTAGATCCACTATGGACTGGACTCTCACACTATTATCTTAAATCCACTATGGACTGGACTCTCACACTATTATGTTAGATCCACTATGGACTGGACTCTCACAATATTATGTTAGATCCACTATGGACTGGACTCCCACTATTATGTTAGATCCACTATGGACTGGACTCTCACTATTATGTTAGATCCACTATGGACTGGACTCTCACTATTATGTTAGATCCACTATGGACTGGACTCTCACACTATTATGTTAGATCCACTATGGACTGGACTCTCACTATTATGTTAGATCCACTATGGACTGGACTCTCACTATTATGTTAGATCCACTATGGACTGGACTCTCACACTATTATGTTAGATCCACTATGGACTGGACTCTCACTATATTATGTTAGATCCACTATGGACTGGACTCTCACTATTATGTTAGATCCACTATGGACTGGTCTCTCACTATTATGTTAGATCCACTATGGACTGGACTCTCACTATTATGTTAAATCCACTATGGACTGGACTTTCACACTATTATGTTAGATCCACTATGGACTGGACTCTCACTATTATGTTAGATCCACTATGGACTGCACTCTCACTATTATGTTAGATCCACTATGGACTGGACTCTCACTATTATGTTAGATCCACTATGGACTGGACTCTCACTATTATGTTAGATCCACTATGGACTGGACTCTAACACTATTATGTTAGATCCACTATGGACTGGACTCTCACTATTATGTTAGATCCACTATGGACTGGACTCTCACTATTATGTTAGATCCACTATGGACTGGACTCTCACACTATCATGTTAGATCCACTATGGACTGGACTCTCACTATTATGTTAGATCCACTATGGACTGGACTCTGACTATTATGTTAGATCCACTATGGACTGGACTTTCACACTATTATGTTGCATTCACTATGGACTGGACTCTCACACTATTATGTTAGATCCACTATGGACTGGACTCTATTATGTTAGATCCACTATGGACTGGACTCTATTATGTTAGATCCACTATGAACTGGACTCACACTATTATGTTAGATCCACTATGGACTGGACTCTCACTATTATGTTAGATCCACTATGGACTGGACTCTCGCTATTATGTTAGATCCACTAAGGACTGGACTCACACTATTATGTTAGATCCACTATGGACTGGACTCTCACTATTATGTTAGATCCACTATGGACTGGACTCTCACTATTATGTTAGATCCACTATGGACTGGACTCTCACTATTATGTTAGATCCACTATGAACTGGACTCGCACTATTATGTTAGATCCACTATGGACTGGACTCTCACTATTATGTTAGATCCACTATGGACTGGACTCTAACACTATTATGTTAGATCCACTATGGACTGGACTCTCACTATTATGTTAGATCCACTATTGACTGGACTCTCACACTATTATGTTAGATCCACTATGGACTGGACTCTCAATATTATGCTAGATCCACTATGGACTGGACTCTCACTATTATGTTAGATCCACTATGGACTGGACTCTCACTAGTATGTTAGATCCACTATGGACTGGACTCTCACTATTATGTTCGATCCACTATGGACTGGACTCTCACTATTATGTTAGATCCACTATGGACTGGACTCTCACTATTATGTTCGATCCACTATGGACTGGACTCTCACTATTATGTTCGATCCACTATGGACTGGACTCTCACTATTATGTTAGATCCACTATGGACTGGACTCTCACTATTATGTTAGATCCACTATGGACTGGACTCTCACTATTAAGTTAGATCCACTATGGACTGGACTCTCACTATTATGTTAGATCCACTATGGACTGGACTCTATTACGTTAGATCCACTATGGACTGGACTCACACTATTATGTTAGATCCACTATGGACTGGGCTCTCATACTTTACGCTAGATCCACTATGGACTGGATTCTCACACTATTACGTTAGATCCACTATGGACTGGACTCTATTACGTTAGATCCACTATGGACTGGACTCACACTATTATGTTAGATCCACTATGGACTGGACTCTGACACTATTATGTTAGATCCACTATGGACTGGACTCTCACTATTATGTTAAATCCACTATCGACTGGACTTTCACACTATTATGTTAGATCCAATATGGACTGGACTCTCACTATTATGTTAGATCCACTATGGACTGGACTCTCACTATTATGTTAGATCCACTATGGACTGGACTGTCACACTATTATGTTAGATCCACTATGGACTGGACTCTCACTATTATGTTAGATCCACTATGGACTGGACTCACACTATTATGTTGGATCCACTATGGACTGGTCTCTCACTATTATGTTAGATCCACTATGGACTGGACTCTCACTATTATGTTAGATCCACTATGGACTGGACTCTCACTATTATGTTAGATCCACTATGGACTGGTCTCTCACTATTATGTTAGATCCACTATGGACTGGACTCTCACTATTATGTTAAATCCACTATGGACTGGACTTTCACACCATTATGTTAGGTCCACTATGGACTGGACTCTCACTATTATGTTAGATCCACTATGGACTGGACTCTCACTATTATGTAAGATCCACTATGGACTGGACTCTCACTATTATGTTAGATCCACTATGGACTGGACTCTCACACTATTATGTTAGATCCACTATGGACTGGACTCTCACTATTATGCTGGATCCACTATGGACTGGACTCTCACTATTATGTTAGATCCACCATGGACTGGACTCTCACAATATTATGTTAGATCCACTATGGACTGGACTCTCACACTATTATGTTAGATCCACTATGGACTGGACTCTCACACTATTATGTTAGATCCACTATGGACTGGACTCTCACTATTATGTTAGATCCACTATGGACTGGACTCTATTATGTTAGATCCACAATGGACTGGACTCTCACTATTATGTTAGATCCACTATGGACTGGACTCTCACTATTATGTTAGATCCACTATGGACTGGACTCTCACACTATTATGTTAAATCCACTATGGACTGGACTCTCACACTATTATGTTAGATCCACTATGGACTGGACTCTCACACTATTAAGTTAGATCCACTACGGACTGGACTCTCACTATCATGTTAGATTCACTATGGACTGGACTCTATTATGTTAGATCCACTATGGACTGGACTCTCACTATTATGTTGGATCCACTATGGACTGGTCTCTCACTATTATGTTAGATCCACTATGGACTGGACTCACACTATTATGCTAGATCCACTATGGACTGGACTCTCACAATACTATGCTAGATCCACTATGGACTGGTCTCTCACTATTATGTTAGATCCACTATGGACTGGACTCTCACACTATTATGTTAGATCCACTATGGACTGGACTCTCACTATTATGTTAGATCCACTATGGACTGGACTCTCACTATTATGTTAGATCCACTATGGACTGGACTCTCACTATTATGTTAGATCCACTATGGACTGGACTCTCACTATTATGTTAGATCCACTATGGACTGGACTCTCACTATTATGTTAGATCCACTATTGACTGGACTCTCACACTATTATGTTAGATCCACTATGGACTGGACTCTCACTATTATGTTGGATCCACTATGGACTGGACTCTCACTATTATGCTGGATCCACTATGGACTGGACTCTCACTATTATGTTAGATCCACCATGGACTGGACTCTCACAATATTATGTTAGATCCACTATGGACTGGACTCTCACACTATTATGTTAGATCCACTATGGACTGGACTCTCACACTATTATGTTAGATCCACTATGGACTGGACTCTCACTATTATGTTAGATCCACTATGGACTGGACTCTATTATGTTAGATCCACAATGGACTGGACTCTCACTATTATGTTAGATCCACTATGGACTGGACTCTCACTATTATGTTAGATCCACTATGGACTGGACTCTCACACTATTATGTTAAATCCACTATGGACTGGACTCTCACACTATTATGTTAGATCCACTATGGACTGGACTCTCACACTATTAAGTTACATCCACTACGGACTGGACTCTCACTATCATGTTAGATTCACTATGGACTGGACTCTATTATGTTAGATCCACTATGGACTGGACTCTCACTATTATGTTAGATCCACTATGGACTGGACTCTCACTATTATGTTAGATCCACTATGGACTGGACTCACACTATTATGCTAGATCCACTATGGACTGGACTCTCACAATACTATGCTAGATCCACTATGGACTGGTCTCTCACTATTATGTTATATCCACTATGGACTGGACTCTCACACTATTATGTTAGATCCACTATGGACTGGACTCTCACTATTATGTTAGATCCACTATGGACTGGACTCTCACTATTATGTTAGATCCACTATGGACTGGACTCTCACTATTATGTTAGATCCACTATGGACTGGACTCTCACTATTATGTTAGATCCACTATGGACTGGACTCTCACACTATTATCTTAAATCCACTATGGACTGGACTCTCACACTATTATGTTAGATCCACTATGGACTGGACTCTCACAATATTATGTTAGATCCACTATGGACTGGACTCCCACTATTATGTTAGATCCACTATGGACTGGACTCTCACTATTATGTTAGATCCACTATGGACTGGACTCTCACTATTATGTTAGATCCACTATGGACTGGACTCTCACACTATTATGTTAGATCCACTATGGACTGGACTCTCACTATTATGTTAGATCCACTATGGACTGGACTCTCACTATTATGTTAGATCCACTATGGACTGGACTCTCACACTATTATGTTAGATCCACTATGGACTGGACTCTCACTATATTATGTTAGATCCACTATGGACTGGACTCTCACTATTATGTTAGATCCACTATGGACTGGTCTCTCACTATTATGTTAGATCCACTATGGACTGGACTCTCACTATTATGTTAAATCCACTATGGACTGGACTTTCACACTATTATGTTAGATCCACTATGGACTGGACTCTCACTATTATGTTAGATCCACTATGGACTGCACTCTCACTATTATGTTAGATCCACTATGGACTGGACTCTCACTATTATGTTAGATCCACTATGGACTGGACTCTCACTATTATGTTAGATCCACTATGGACTGGACTCTAACACTATTATGTTAGATCCACTATGGACTGGACTCTCACTATTATGTTAGATCCACTATGGACTGGACTCTCACTATTATGTTAGATCCACTATGGACTGGACTCTCACACTATCATGTTAGATCCACTATGGACTGGACTCTCACTATTATGTTAGATCCACTATGGACTGGACTCTGACTATTATGTTAGATCCACTATGGACTGGACTTTCACACTATTATGTTGCATTCACTATGGACTGGACTCTCACACTATTATGTTAGATCCACTATGGACTGGACTCTATTATGTTAGATCCACTATGGACTGGACTCTATTATGTTAGATCCACTATGAACTGGACTCACACTATTATGTTAGATCCACTATGGACTGGACTCTCACTATTATGTTAGATCCACTATGGACTGGACTCTCGCTATTATGTTAGATCCACTAAGGACTGGACTCACACTATTATGTTAGATCCACTATGGACTGGACTCTCACTATTATGTTAGATCCACTATGGACTGGACTCTCACTATTATGTTAGATCCACTATGGACTGGACTCTCACTATTATGTTAGATCCACTATGAACTGGACTCGCACTATTATGTTAGATCCACTATGGACTGGACTCTCACTATTATGTTAGATCCACTATGGACTGGACTCTAACACTATTATGTTAGATCCACTATGGACTGGACTCTCACTATTATGTTAGATCCACTATTGACTGGACTCTCACACTATTATGTTAGATCCACTATGGACTGGACTCTCAATATTATGCTAGATCCACTATGGACTGGACTCTCACTATTATGTTAGATCCACTATGGACTGGACTCTCACTAGTATGTTAGATCCACTATGGACTGGACTCTCACTATTATGTTCGATCCACTATGGACTGGACTCTCACTATTATGTTAGATCCACTATGGACTGGACTCTCACTATTATGTTCGATCCACTATGGACTGGACTCTCACTATTATGTTCGATCCACTATGGACTGGACTCTCACTATTATGTTAGATCCACTATGGACTGGACTCTCACTATTTATTACAAGTTGAGTTCAAGATGGTGACAGCTCTGGGAAAGAAGCTGTCTCTGAGCCTGTTTGTTTATTTGTAAAATAGCTTCGAGGTCGGTAAGCACAACCAGCATTAGGCGCACCGTGTTATAAGGCGCTTTGTCGATTTTTGAGAAAATGAAAGGATTTTAAGTGCGCCTTATAGTCCGAAAAAATGCGTTAAATTGATATAAAAGGTAAGAAATAATAGGAAATGACTACCAGGGAAAAGCTGCTTGGTGGGAGCGCTGAGTTGAATCTTCCGGTCTATTTTGAAGGCCTGCTGGGTTCCCAGCGCTCCCGTCCGGCTGCTGCAGAGACCAGGATGCACGGACACTCCCTCCATCTTCTCAGATAGCTCCAGCACTTGCAGAACGTCAATGGAATGAGCTGGAATTGAGAAAAAAAAAGACAATAATGTTATCTTTCTGCTTAACGCTGGAATGGATGTGTGTGTGTCGTTAAACTCTACTAGCGTTGTTGTTAAGTGCCGCTTGTCGCTTCTAACGGGCGGGATTTAGTGTGGCTGCGAGCCGCTCTTAAAAAGGCTTCCTGCTTCCTAGGAGACGTAAAAAAAAAAAGGGAATCTTCCTGGGAGATGTGACGGCATTATTATGGTTTAATTGCAGCACACCTGACAGCTGCAGGAGCCAGCAGCACACTTAAGTAACACCAGGTGGACTTACTTTTCTACCTTCATGTTCATGTTCTGTTAAAACAGCTTGCTCATCAAGACGACGACAAGATATAATTCATTCACTTTCATAAAAAAATGTAGTCAAATGATTCCTGGTCCTGTTTCAGAATCAGAATCAGAAACATTTTAATAATTTTAGATTTTTTTTTAGCACAATCCCATTCAAGATCAGGCAGACATTACAGGGAGACCGAAAAAAGTGAGAAACAGGTAAATGTTGGGCGGGGGAGTGGGGTTTTTTTGGGTATTGTTCAGTAAAAAAAATGTTAACGTACCTCTGTTTTTTTTTTTTTTGGCGGGGGGTTTACGGGAAAAGCTGGCAGCTTAGTTGCCAGAATTTTCCTATTAAATGTGGTTTTTACAACATGATTGTCATGTCTGTGTAATCATGTTTTGTTTTAAGTCATGTTTTGTTTAGTTTCTGGCTTTTCAGTCCCTTGCCTTGTTTGCATGATTACCCCATTAGTTTCACCTGTTCCACGTTTGGACTCATTGTGCACTCTTGTTTGTCACCATAGCAACCATTAGTTTTCACCTGTCACGTCACGCACCTGTTTCACGTTTTGAGTCACGCACCTGCTTTCACTAATCATGTCCATAGTATTTAAGTTCATTCATTTTCTGTTGTTCGTCCTGACGACATCCCCGTATTATACACCTGTCACACTCTGTCCACCTCTGCGCACTTCATGTCCATGCCAAGTAAGTTTTGTTTATTATTGCCATAGTTAGTGTTTTATGTTGTTCATAGTTTTTTGCCCCCGTGCAAGTCTTTTGTTTTCGTTAGTCAAGTTTGTACATCCGCCCTGAGCGCGCTTTTTGTTCTTTTGTTAGTGTAAAATAAATAATGTCTTCACCTTCACGCCATGTCTGGTCCAAATGCTCATTTGCACCACGGGAGAACAAACCACGTCAAAGTCCAAGTCTTGACAATGATATTGTTCATGGGAAAAACAGCATAAGTTATTTTTTTTTAATTCCGGTTTTTCTACCGTAAAAACAAATATTTCCGTTTACAGTAATACACCGTTAAAAACAACAATGTTACAGTCAAAAACTGCCAGCTCAGTCAACAGAATTTTAACGTAAAAATTAAATAAATGTTCGAATAATTATGTATATATTATCACACAACTCTTATGCTTAAGGGCCGTTACTGTAGTTATTATCAATTGTGCTGAAATTGTATTTTTTCTTTGTCTGTGCAAAGCTGGCAATCCAAAAGATTGCAAGCCAGTATCGTATCAGTGTTTTGTTCCCAGAATCGGCCTGCTGACTGCCAAGGCCGAACATCGAGTACCGTGACGCAGACAGAGCAGAGACAAGGCAATATCACCAGTAAAAAAAATATTCAGTCATAGGCTAGACTCCATGGAGGGGGTCCGGATTGAGGCAGAGGGAAAAAAAACTCACAGCCATAGCACACATAAACAAGTTACATAGAATCAACAAAACTTGCAACAGAGGGGAGGGAGTGAGAGCAACATTTGTGGGGTTTTTTCATTCATTAAAAAATATATTTAATTGTATATACTATTATTTATTAGCTTATTTATCAAAAATAATTTAAATAACATTTGTGTTTAATAACAAAAATAGGTTCAACCTATGGGATTTGTATTTAAATTGGTTTATTAAATTGTATTAATTAATAATTTAATTTATTAATCATGTCTTTATATATAACAGAAATGAATTTAAAAGTGTGTTTAAACACAACAAACATTTGTGTTTTTTTTCATTCATTAAAAAATATATTTAATTGTATATACTATTATTTATTAGCTATTTTATAAAAAATAATTTAAATAACATTTGTGTTTAATAACAAAAATAGGTTCAACCTATGGGATTTGTATTTAAATTGGTTTATTAAATTGTATTAATTAATGATTTAATTTATTCATCATTTATTTATATATAACAGAAATTAATTTAAAAAGTGTGTTTAAACACAACAAAAAATTTTTTTTTCTCATTCATTAAAAAAATATATTTAATTGTATATACTATTATTTATTAGCTATTTTATCAAAAATAATTTAAATAACATTTGTGTTGAAAAACAAAAATAGGTTTAACCTATGTGATTTTTATTTAAATTGGTTTATTAAATTGTATTAATTAATGATTTAATTTATGCATCATTTATTTATATATAACAGAAATGAATTTAAAAAGTGTGTTTAAACACAACAAACATTTGTGGTTTTTTTCATTCATTAAAAAAATATATTTAATTGTATATACTATTATTTATTAGCTATTTTATCAAAAATAATTTAAATAACATTTGTGTTTAAAAACAAAAATAGGTTCAACCTATGTGATTTGTATATAAATTGGTTTATTAAATTGTATTAATTAATTAATTAATGTATGCATCATTTATTTATATATGACAGAAATTAATTTAAAAAGTGTGTTTAAATACAACAAACATAGGTGTTTTTTTTCATTCATTAAAAAATATATTTAATTGTATATACTATTATTTATTAGCTATTTTATCAAAAATAATTTAAATAACATTTGTGTTTAAAAACAAAAATAGGTTCAACCTATGTGATTTGTATTTAAATTGGTTTATTAAATTGTATTAATTAATGATTGAATTTATGCATCATTTATTCATATATAACAGAAATTAATTTAAAAAGTGTGTTTAAACACAACAAACATTTGTGTTTTTTCTCATTCATTAAAAAAATATATTCAATTGTATATACTATTATTTATTAGCTATTATATAAAAAATAATTTAAATAACATTTGTGTTTAATAACAAAAATAGTTCAACCTATGTGATTTGTATTTAAATTGGTTTATTAAATTGTATTAATTAATGATTTATTTTATTCATCATTTATTTATATATAACAGAAATTAATTTAAAAAGTGTGTTTGAACACAACAAACATTTCTGGTTTTTTTCATTCATTAAAAAAATATATTTAATTGTATATACTATTATTTATTAGCTATTTGATCAAAAATAATTTAAATAGCATTTGTGTTCAAAAACAATAATAGGTTCAACCTATGTGATTTGTATTTAAATTAGTTTATTAAATTGTATTAATTAATGATTTATTTTATTCATAATTTATTTATATATAACAGAAATGAATTTAAAAAGTATGTTTAAACACAAGAAACATTTGTGGGTTTTTTTCATTCATTAAAAAATATATTTAATTGTATATACTATTATTTATTAGCTATTTTATAAAAAAAAATGTAAATAACATTTGTGTTTAAAAACAAAAATAGGTTCAACCTATGTGATTTGTATATAAATTGGTTTATTAAATTGTATTAATTAATGATTTAATTTATTCATCATTTATTTATATATAACAGAAATGGATTTAAAAAGTGTGTTTAAACACAACAAACATGTGTGTTTTATTTCATTCATTAAAAAAATATATTTAATTGTATATACTATTATTTATTAGCTATTTTATCAAAAATAATTTAAATAGCATTTGTGTTCAAAAACAAAAATAGGTTCAACCTATGTGATTTGTATTTAAATTGGTTTATTAAATTGTATTAATTAATGATTTAATTTTTGCATCATTTATTTATATATAACAGAAATACATTTAAAAAGTGAGTTTGAACACAACAAACATTTGTGTTTTTTTTCATTCATTAAAAAATATATTTAATTGTATTTACTATCATTTATTAGCTATTTTATCAAAAATAATTTAAATAACATTTGTGTTTAAAAACAAAAATAGGTTCAACCTATGTGATTTGTATATAAATTGGTTTATTAAATTGTATTAATTAATGGTTTAATTTATGCATCATTTATTTATATATAACAGAAAGTAATTTAGAAAGCATGTGTGTTTAAATTCAACAAACATTTGCTTTTTTTATTCATTAAAAAATATATTTAATTGTATATACTATTATTTATTAGCTATTTTATCAAAAATAATTTAAATAACATTTGTGTTTAAAAACAAAAATAGGTTGAACCTATGTGATTTGTATTTAAATTGGTTTATTAAATTGTATTAATTAATGATTTAATTTATTCATCATTTATTTATATATAACAGAAATTAATTTAAAAAGTGTGTTTGAACACAACAATTATTTGTGTTATTTTTAATTTATTAAATAATATATATTTAATTGTATATAATATTATTTATTAGCTATTTTATCAAAAATAACTCAAATAAATTTGTGTTTAAAAACAAAAATAGGTTCAACATATGTGATTTGTATTCAAATTGGTTTATTAAATTGTATTAATTAATGATTTAATTTATTCATCATTTATTTATATATAACAGAAATGAATTTAAAAAGTGTGTTTAAACACAACAAACATTTGTGTTTTTTTTCATTCATTAAAAAAATATATTTAATTGTATATACTATTATTTATTAGCTATTTTATCAAAAATAATTTAAATAACATTTGTGTTAAAAAAAATAGGTTAAACCTATGTGATTTGTATTTAAATTGGTTTATTAAATTGTATTAATTAATGATTTAATTTATTCATCATTTATTTATATATAACAGATATGAGTTCAAAAAGTGTGTTTAAACACAACAAACATTTGTGGGGTTTTTTCCATTCATTAAAAAATATATATTTAATTGTATATACTATTATTTATTAGCTATTTTATCAAAAATAATTTAAATAGCATTTGTGTTCAAAAACAAAAATAGGTTCAACCTATGTGATTTGTATTTAAATAGATTTATTAAATTGTATTAATTAATGATTTCATTTATTCATCATTTATTTATATATAACATAAATTAATTTAAAAAGCATGTGTGTTTAAACACAACAAACATTTGTGGGTTTTTTCATTCATTAAAAATATTTTTAATTGTATATACTATTATTTATTAGCTATTTTATTAAAAATAATTTAAATAACATTTGTCTTTAATAACAAAAATAGGTTCAACCTATGTGATTTGTATTTAAATTGGTTTATTAAATTGTATTAATTAATGATTTAATTTATTCATCATTTAATCATATGTAACAGAAATTAATTTAAAAAGTGTGTTTAAACACAACAAAAATTTGTTTTTTTTTCATTCATTAAAAAAATATATTTAATTGTATATACTATTATTTATTAGCTATTTTATCAAAAATAATTTAAATAACATTTGTGTTCAAAAACAAAAATAGGTTCAACCTATGTGATTTGCATTTAAATTGGTTTATTAAATTGTATTAATTAATGATTTAATTTATGCATCATTTATTTATATATAACAGAAATGAATTTAAAAAGTGTGTTTAAACACAACAAACATTTGTCGGTTTTTTTCATTCATTAAAAAATATATTTAATTGTATATACTATTATTTATTAGCTATTTTATCAAAACTAATTTAACTAACATTTGTGTTTAATAACAAAAATAGGTTCAACCTATGTGATTTGTATTTAAATTGGTTTATTAAATTGTATTAATTAATGATTGAATTTATTCATCATTTATTTATATATAACATAAATTAATTTAAAAAGCATGTGTGTTTAAATACAACAAATTTTCATTAATTAAAAAAAATATTTAATTGTATATACTATCATTTATTAGCTATTATATCAAAACATAATATAAATAACATTGTGTTTAAAACTAAAAAAGATTATGTTTTAATTTGTCTGTCTATACTATGATTTGTCTGCTCGCCGGGAACTCATTGAAACACAAAGTTTTGTGTCAGTGTTGGTGCTAGGAATATTCAAAATGGGGCCCCATCAGGTCATAAAAATGAGGCCCCACAGTAAATTTTTGGGGTGGACAAGCGGTAGTAAATGGATGGATGGATCTCACATTCTATATTGTGTTTTGGAAAAAGGTTGTCATAAACGTTACTTAATTAATAAATTAAAAAAATAATACAAAAAAATATTTTTTTATTCATATGTAAATGTATCAGTTATAAACATTCATTCACTTTCTTCTTTCCTTCATGGATCTAAACTTTGCCGCTACCGGCATTTTTTTCTATATTTTTATTGCAATATTTTCAGAACGTGTTCGTTCTATTTTTGTCCAAAGTAAGGCAAAAAAAAACCAATCTGAAGTTGTCTTTATTTTTTTTTGTTTTAATGCCATGGTTTTAATAGTCCGGCTCGCCTGAGCACACATTTTCCTCCATGCGGCCCTTGAGCTAAAATGAGTTTGACACCCCTGGTCTGAGCCATAATCATCATAATTGAACCTGCTCTGAGCCATAATCATCGTAATTGAACTTGGTCTGAGCCATGATCATCAAAATGATATCATGTTATTAACCGATGACATATATTATTAGAGATTATTCTAGATTGTACCTAATGTCATGACTGGTTTTATTGATTATTGACTATTTCATTGATTATGGGACAAGCAGTAGAAAATGGATGGATGGTACTTTTTCGTCACTTATTGTTTGTCTTTGGTACACTAATGCAGTGTTTTTCAATCTTTTTTGAGCCAAAAAAAACCAAACTCAGTTGACAGTAAAAAGTCGTTGGATATGACTTTAAAGCAAAACCAAGCACTATAGCTCTTGTCTCAAAGTAGGTGTACTGTCACCCCCTGTCACATCACGCCCTGACTTATTTGGAGTTTTTTTTGCTGTTTTCCTGTGTGTAGTGTTTTACTTCTTGTCTTGCGCTCCTATTTTGGTGGCTTTTTCTCTTTTTTTCGTATTTTCCTGTAGCAGTTTCATGTCTTCCTTTTTTGGGGAAATTGTCAATTGTCATGTCATGTTCGGATGTACATTTTGGACGCCGTCTCTGCTCCACAGTAAGTCTTTGCTGTCGTCCAGCATTCTGTTTTTGTTTACTTTGTAGCCAGTTCAGTTGTAGTTTCGTTCTGCATAGCCTTCCCTAAGCTTCAATGCCTTTTCTTAGGGGCACTCATCTTTTGTTTATTTTTGGTTTAAGCATTAGACACCTTTTTACCTGCACACTGCCTACCGCTGTTTCCGACATCGACAAAGCAATTAGCTAACTGCTGCCACCTACTGGTATGGAGGAGTATTACACGGTTGCTCTGCCAAGCTCTAGACAGCACCGACACTCAACAACAACACTTCATTTGCAGACTATAATTACTGCTTTGCAAAAAATATTTTTAACCCAAATAGGTGAAATGATATCATCTCCCACTGTATCTCACAGTAATTGAAAAACACTGCACTAATGTGTATATGGTAGGCCAATGGTTAATTTTTTTATTTTTGCAAAAATATATATCTATTTTGATATTGCTCTTTTTATCTTTGGTATGAACATTATTATGTAAACTTGAAGTTATTGTTTTTTTTTGTTGCTATTTTTGTATTACAACTAGGGATGTCCGATAATGGCTTCTTGCCAATATCCGATATTCCGATATTGTCCAACTCTTTAATTACCGATACCGATATCAACCGATACTGATATCAACCGATATATACAGTCGTGGAATTAACACATTATAATGCCTAATTTGGACAACCAGGTATGGTAAAGATAAGGTCTTTTAAAAAAAAAAATAAAAATAAAAAATAAGATAAATAAATTAAAAACATTTTCTTGAATAAAAAAGAAAGTGAAACAATATAAAAACAGTAAACTAGTAATTAATGAAAATTAGTAAAATTAACTGTTAAAGGTTAGTACTATTAGTGGACGCACAATCATGTGTGCTTATGGACTGTATCCCTTGCAGACTGTATTGATATATATTGATATATAATGTAGGAACCTACCAGAATATTAATAACAGAAAGAAACAACCCTTTTGTGTGAATGAGTGTAAATGGGGGAGGAAGGTTTTTTGGGTTGGTGCACTAATTGTAAGTGTATCTTGTGTTTTTTATGTTGATTTAATAAAAAAATTAAAAAAAAAAACCCGATACAGATAATAAAAAAACTAATACCGATAATTTGCGATATTACATTTTAACGCATATATCGGCCGATTATATTGGCCTGCTGATATTATCGGACTTCTCTACTTTTTGCCGATATCCGATATTCCGATAGTGACCAAACCCTTAATTACCGATACCGATATCAACCGATACCAATATATACAGTCGTGGAATTAACATATTATTATGCCTAATTTGGACAACCAAGTATGGTGAAGATAAGGTCCTTTAAAAAAATAAAAATAAAATAAGATAAATAAATTAAAAACATTTTCTTGAATAAAAAAGAAAGTAAAACAATATAAAAACAGCTACATAGAAACTAGTAATTATAAAGGTTAGTACTATTAGTGGACGCACAATCATGTGTGCTTACGGACTGTATCCCTTGCAGACTGTATTGATATATATTGATATATAATGTAGGAACCTACCAGAATATTAATAACAGAAAGAAACAACCCTTTTGTGTGAATGAGTGTGAATGGGGGAGGAAGGTTTTTTGGGTTGGTGCACTAATTGTAAGTGTATCTTGTGTTTTTTATATTGATTTAATAAAAAAAAACAAAAAAACCCCCGATACAGATAATAAAAAAACTGATACCGATAATTTGCGATATTACATTTTAACGCATATATCGGCCGATTATATCGGCCTGCCGATATTATCGGACTTCTCTACTTTTTGCCGGTATCCGATATTCCGATATTGACCAAACCCTTAATTACCGATACTGATATCAACCGATACCGATTTCAACCGATACCAATATATACAGTCGTGGAATTAACACATTATTATGCCTAATTTGGACAACCAGGTATGGTGAAGATAAGGTCCTTTAAAAAAAAAAATTAATAAAATAAAATAAGATAAATAAATTAAAAACATTTTCTTGAATAAAAAAGAAAGTAAAACAATATAAAAACAGTTACATAGAAACTAGTAATTAATGAAAATGAGTCAAATTAAGTGTTAAAGGTTAGTACTATTAGTGGACCAGCAGCATGCTTACGGACTGTATCCCTTGCAGACTGTATTGATATATATTGATATATAATGTAGGAACCTACCAGAATATTAATAACAGAAAGAAACAACCCTTTTGTGTGAATGAGTGTAAATGGGGGAGGGAGGTTTTTTTGGGTTGGTGCACTAATTGTAAGTGTATCTTGTGTTTTTTATGTTGATTTAATAAAAAAAAACAAAAAAAAAAAACGATACAGATAATAAAAAAACTGATACCGATAATTTGCGATATTACATTTTAACGCATATATCGGCCGATTATATCGGCCTGCCGATATTATCGGACTTCTCTACTTTTTGCCGATATCCGATATTCCGATATTGACCAAACCCTTAATTACCGATACTGATATCAACCGATAGCGATTTCAACCGATACCAATATATACAGTCGTGGAATTAACACATTATTATGCCTAATTTGGACAACCAAGTATGGTGAAGATAAGGTCCTTTAAAAAATAATAATAATAAAATAAGATAAATAAATTAAAAACATTTTCTTGAATAAAAAAGAAAGTAAAACAATATAAAAACAGCTACATAGAAACTAGTAATTAATGAAAATGAGTAAAATTAACTGTTAAAGGTTAGTACTATTAGTGGACCACAATCATGTGTGCTTACGGACTGTATCCCTTGCAGACTGTATTGATATATATTGATATATAATGTAGGAACCTACCAGAATATTAATAACAGAAAGAAACAACCCTTTTGTGTGAATGAGTGTAAATGGGGGAGGAAGGTTTTTTGGGTTGGTGCACTAATTGTAAGTGTATCTTGTGTTTTTTATATTGATTTAATAAAAAAAAACAAAAAAAACAACAAAAAAACGATACAGATAATAAAAAAACTGATACCGATAATTTGCGATATTACATTTTAACGCATATATCGGCCGATTATATCGGCCTGCCGATATTATCGGACTTCTCTACTTTTTGCCGATATCCGATATTCCAATATTGACCAAACCCTAAATTACCGATACCGATATCAACCGATACCGATATCAACCGATACCAATATATACAGTCGTGGAATTAACACATTATTATGCCTAATTTGGACAACCAGGTATGGTGAAGATAAGGTCCTTTTTAAAAAAATAATAATAAAATAAAATAAGATAAATAAATTAAAAACATTTTCTTGAATAAAAAAGAAAGTAAAACAATATAAAAACAGTTACATAGAAACTAGTAATTAATGAAAATGAGTAAAATTAAGTGTTAAAGGTTAGTCCTATGATACCGATAATTTGTGATATTACATTTTAACGCATACATCGGCCGATTATATCGGCCTGCCGATATTATCGGACTTATCTACTTTTTGCCGATATCCGATATTCCGATATTGACCAAACCCTTAATTACCGATACCGATATCAACCGATACCAATTTATACAGTCGTGGAATTAACACATTATTGTGCGGAACCATATTATTAATAACAGAAAGAAACAACCCTTTTGTGTGAATGAGTGTAAATGAGTGGGAGGTAGTTTTTTTTTTGGGGTTGGTGCACTAATTGTAAGTGTATTTGTGTTTTTTATGTTGATTTAATTTAAAAAAAAAAAAAAAAAAAAAAAAAAAAAACGATACCGATAATACAAAAAACCGATACCGATAATTTTCGATATTACATGTTACATTAACTTGTTTATGTGTGCTATGGCTATGAGGTTTTTTCCCTCTGCCTCAATCCGGACCCCCTCAATGGAGTCCAGCCTTTGACTGAATATTTTTTTTACTGGTGATATTGCCCTGTCTCTGCTCTGTCTGCGTCATGGTACTCGATGTTCGGCCTTGGCAGTCAGCAGGCCGATTCTGGATACAAAACACTGATACGAAACTGGCTTGCAATCTTTTGGATTGCCAGCTTTGCACAGACAAAGAAAAAATACAATTTCAGCACAATTGATAATAACTATAGCAACAGCCCTTAAGCATAAGAGTTGTGTGATAATATATACATAATTATTCTAACATTTATTTAATTTTTGCGTTAAAATTCTGTTGACTGAGCTGGCAGTTTTTGACTGTAAAATCGACGGTTGTTGCTTTTAACGGTGTATTACTGTAAACGGAAATATTTCTTTTTACGGTAGAAAAACCGGCAGCTAAGTTGCCAGAATAAAAAAAATAACTTGTGCTGTTTTTCCCATGAACATTATCATGTTGTAAAAACCACATTTAATAGGAAAATTCGAGCAATTAAGCTAGAGCATTTATCGGCCGATATTATCGGACATCTCTAATTACAACATTTTATTACTGATCATGTTGTACTGCATTGTAATGTGATTGTGTGTTGTTGGTTTTTTTGCCTGGACCCCCAGGAAGAATAGTCTCCACTGCGGTGTAGACTAATGGGGATCCTTAATAAACTAAACTAAACTAAATATATCTGATACATCACTAAGATTTAGAACGTTGTTGTAAAAATCTTTGTGTGTGTCAGTTTGCACGTACTGTTCACACGTGCTAAATACATTGCGCGTGCTGTATAATATTTGTTGCGTCTTCTCCAAGTATTGTGGGCGTTTCGATGAAGCTTAGAGGTGACAGAGCTTTCGCCGCTGCTGCTCCCAAGCTCCAAATCTCTCTTAAAAACATACTTTTATTCCATGGCTTTTAACACTGAGTGATATCCATCCTGCAATGGCGCCCCATAATACACCTGCTGTGAACCTGTTTTTATGTTTTTATTTATTCTATTTTATTTATTTATTTTTTATCGTGTTTTGTTTGTGTTGTGTTGTGTTTGCTCGGTACTCGTATTATCTTTTAACCTGCCCATTGTACAGCACTTTGGCTACTACCCCTGTGGTAAATTTTAAATGTGCTTTATAAATACAGTTGATTTGATTTGATGATCAAAATTAGAGAAGTCCGATAATATCGGACTGCCGATATTATCGGCCGATAAATCCTTTAAAATGTGATATCGTAAATTATCGGTATCGGTTTCAAAAAGTAAAATGTATGACTTTTTAAAACGCCGCTGTGTACACGGACGTAGGGAGAAGTACAGAGCGCCGATACACCTTATATCTATGGCTTTTCACACACACAAGTGAATGCAAGGCATACTTGGTCAACAGCCATACAGGTCACACTGAGGGTGGCCGTATAAACAACTTTAACACTGCTACAAATATGCGCCACACTGTGAACCCACACCAAACAAGAATGACAAACATTTCGGGAGAACATCCGCATCGTAACACAACATAAACACAACAGAACAAATACCCAGAAACCCATGCAGCACTAACTCTTCCGGGACGCTACAATATACACCCCCCGCTACCCCACACCCCCCTAACTCAACCTCCTCATGCTCTCTCAGGGAGAGCATGTCCCAAATTCCAAGCTGCTGTTTTGAGGCAAGTTAAAAAAAAAATAATGCACTTTGTGACTTCAATAATAAATATGGCAGTGCCATGTTGGCATTTTTTTTTTCCATAACTTGAGTTGATTTATTTTGGAAAATCTTGTTACATTGTTTAATGCATCACAACAAAATTAGGCATAATAATGTGTTCATTCCACGACTGTATATATCGGTATCGGTTGATATCGGAATCGGTAATTAAGAGTTGGATATCGGCAAAAAAGCCATTATCGGACATCTCTAATCAAAATATATTTTGCATATTTCTGAAGACAGAAACGCCAAATGGATTCCGCTCACTCATCCAACTCAATCCACTTTGCACATTTTTAGTAGATCAGCTTTGTGTATCAAGTTTGCATGGTTTTAGTTAGTCGATCAGGCCCTTTCTACTTGTCCAACTATCACATGTAGGTACATGAAAAAGTACCACAAGATGAAGCCTGTGTACCAACAGTAGTACTGATTTAAAATCAATGTCTATAGATCGTCCTTCATGACCCAGAAAGTAGCATACGGACTAAAATCATCACTAACTGGTATCAGAGTTGTGTGGCCTCTGGATCAGACCATTGGAGGAAACTCATTAACACTTCAAATGGTCCTCATTCCAAATAAGCATCTTTCATTCCCCATGTGGAGAGATTCCCCCATCAACTAGACATGGCCTGCAGATAAGTAAGTACCTCATTGCACTGAAAGGCTGTTTATGCCAGACCTGCTTCCAGTCCCGAGGCATCGCAACAAGGCAGTAAATAGGATAAGCTGAGATTCAAAGTCAGGCATTAGGGGATTTTTTTTTAATTTAACCGCTGGGTTTATGGGTGCAAATAATAGAAAGCTTATTCGTACAAGTGTTTTGACATGGCTCCATTCTAACCAGGACATAAAGTCAGTCCATGGTGCACAAAGTGAGGCCTGTGGGCCGAATTTGGCCCGCCCAAGCATGGGGAATGTATTATTTACATTTAGGTTATTTGTGTTTCACACTTTGAATCCGGGATGTCATTGCCGCTCGTAACAGTGAAGTGAAGTGAATTATATTTATATAGCGCTTTTCTCGAGTGACTCAAAGCGCTTTTGCATAGTGAAAGACAATATCTAAGTTACATTTAAAGCAGTGTGGGTGGCACTGGGAGCAGGTGGGTAAAGTGTCTTGCCCAAGGACACAAGGGCAGTGACTAGGACGGTGGAAGCGGGGATCGAACCTGGAACCCTCAAGTTGCTGGCACGGCCACTCTACCAACCGAGCTATACCGCCCCAACAGTGAATAATGTATGAATTTGCCTCTGGATTTCATTATTAATCTCACTATTATGTTAGATCCACTATGGACTAGACTCTCACTATTATGTTAGATCCACTATGGACTAGACTCTCACTATTATGTTAGATCCACTATGGACTAGACTCTCACTGTTATGTTAGATCCACTATGGACTAGACTCTCACAATATTGTGTTAGATCCACTATGGACTAGACTCTCACTATTATGTTAGATCCACTATGGACTAGACTCTCACAATATTATGTTAGATCTACTATGGACTGGACTCTCACTATTATGTTAGATCCACTATGGACTGGACTCTCACTATTATGTTAGATCCACTATGGACTGGACTCTCACTATTATGTTAGATCCACTATGGACTGGACTCTCACTATTATGTTAGATCCACTATGGACTGGACTCTCACTATTATGTTAGATCCACCATGAACTGGACTCTCACTATTATGTTAGATCCACTATGGACTGGACTCACACTATTATGTTAGATCCACTATGGACTGGACTCTCACTATTATGTTAGATCCACTACGGACTGGACTCTCACTATTATGTTAGATCCACTATGAACTGGACTCTCACTATTATGTTAGATCCACCATGGACTGGACTCTCACTATTATGTTAGATCCAATATGGACTGGACTCACAATATTATGTTAGATCCACTATGAACTGGACTCTCACTATTATGTTAGATCCACTATGGACTTGACTCTCACTATTATGTTAGATCCACTATGGACTGGACTCTCACTATTATGTTAGATCCACTATGGACTTGACTCTCACTATTATGTTAGATCCACTATGAACTGGACTCTCACTATTATGTTAGATCCACTACGGACTGGACTCTCACTATTATGTTAGATCCACTATGAACTGGACTCTCACTATTATGTTAGATCCACCATGGACTGGACTCTCACTATTATGTTAGATCCACCATGGACTGGACTCTCACTATTATGTTAGATCCACTATGAACTGGACTCTCACTATTATGTTAGATCCACTACGGACTGGACTCTCACTATTATGTTAGATCCACCATGGACTGGACTCTCACTATTATGTTAGATCCAATATGGACTGGACTCACAATATTATGTTAGATCCACTATGAACTGGACTCTCACTATTATGTTAGATCCACTATGGACTTGACTCTCACTATTATGTTAGATCCACTATGGACTGGACTCTCACTATCATGTTAGATCCACTATGGACTGGACTCTCACTATTATGTTGGATCCACTATGGACTGGACTCTCACTATTATGTTGGATCCACTATGGACTGGACTCTCACTATTATGTTAGATCCACTATGGACTGGACTCTCACACTATTATGTTAGATCCACTATGGACTGGACTCTCACGCTATTATGTTAGATCCACCATGGACTAGACTCTCACTATTATGTTAGATCCACTATGGACTGGACTCTCACACTATTATGTTAGATTCACTATGGACTGGACTCTCACACTATTATGTTAGATCCACTATGGACTGGACTCTCACACTATTATGTTAGATCCACTATGGACTGGACTCTCACAATATTATGTTAGATCCACTATGGACTGGACTCTCACTATTATGCTAGATCCACTATGGACTGGACTCTCACGCTATTATGTTAGATCCACCATGGACTAGACTCTCACTATTATGTTGGATCCACTATGGACTAGACTCTCACTATTATGTTAGATCCACTATGGACTAGACTCTCACTATTATGTTAGATCCACTATGGACTGGACTCTCTCACTATTATGTTAGATCCACCATGGACTAGACTCTCACTATTATGTTAGATCCACTATGGACTGGACTCTCACTATTATGTTAGATCCATTATGGACTGGACTCTCACTATTATGTTAGATCCACTATGGACTGGACTCTCACACTATTATGTTAGATCCACTATGGACTGGACTCTCACTATTATGTTAGATCCACTACGGACTGGACTCTCACTATTATGTTAGATCCACTATGAACTGGACTCTCACTATTATGTTAGATCCACCATGGACTGGACTCTCACTATTATGTTAGATCCAATATGGACTGGACTCACAATATTATGTTAGATCCACTATGAACTGGACTCTCACTATTATGTTAGATCCACTATGGACTTGACTCTCACTATTATGTTAGATCCACTATGGACTGGACTCTCACTATTATGTTAGATCCACTATGGACTTGACTCTCACTATTATGTTAGATCCACTATGAACTGGACTCTCACTATTATGTTAGATCCACTACGGACTGGACTCTCACTATTATGTTAGATCCACTATGAACTGGACTCTCACTATTATGTTAGATCCACCATGGACTGGACTCTCACTATTATGTTAGATCCACCATGGACTGGACTCTCACTATTATGTTAGATCCACTATGAACTGGACTCTCACTATTATGTTAGATCCACTACGGACTGGACTCTCACTATTATGTTAGATCCACCATGGACTGGACTCTCACTATTATGTTAGATCCAATATGGACTGGACTCACAATATTATGTTAGATCCACTATGAACTGGACTCTCACTATTATGTTAGATCCACTATGGACTTGACTCTCACTATTATGTTAGATCCACTATGGACTGGACTCTCACTATCATGTTAGATCCACTATGGACTGGACTCTCACTATTATGTTGGATCCACTATGGACTGGACTCTCACTATTATGTTGGATCCACTATGGACTGGACTCTCACTATTATGTTAGATCCACTATGGACTGGACTCTCACACTATTATGTTAGATCCACTATGGACTGGACTCTCACGCTATTATGTTAGATCCACCATGGACTAGACTCTCACTATTATGTTAGATCCACTATGGACTGGACTCTCACACTATTATGTTAGATTCACTATGGACTGGACTCTCACACTATTATGTTAGATCCACTATGGACTGGACTCTCACACTATTATGTTAGATCCACTATGGACTGGACTCTCACAATATTATGTTAGATCCACTATGGACTGGACTCTCACTATTATGCTAGATCCACTATGGACTGGACTCTCACGCTATTATGTTAGATCCACCATGGACTAGACTCTCACTATTATGTTGGATCCACTATGGACTAGACTCTCACTATTATGTTAGATCCACTATGGACTAGACTCTCACTATTATGTTAGATCCACTATGGACTGGACTCTCTCACTATTATGTTAGATCCACCATGGACTAGACTCTCACTATTATGTTAGATCCACTATGGACTGGACTCTCACTATTATGTTAGATCCATTATGGACTGGACTCTCACTATTATGTTAGATCCACTATGGACTGGACTCTCACACTATTATGTTAGATCCACGATGGACTGGACTCTCACTATTATGTTAGATCCACTATGGACTGGACTCTCACTATTATGTTAGATCCAATATGGACTGGACTCTCACTATTATGTTAGATCCACTATGGACTGGACTCTCACTATTATGTTAGATCCAATATGGACTGGACTCTCACTATTATGTTAGATCCACTATGAACTGGACTCTCACTATTATGTTAGATCCACTATGGACTGGACTCTCACACTATTATGTTAGATCCACTATGGACTGGACTCACACTATTATGTTAGATCCACTATGGACTGGACTCACACTATTATGTTAGATCCACTATGGACTGGACTCTCACACTATTATGTTAGATCCACTATGGACTGGACTCACACTATTATGTTAGATCCACTATGGACTGGACTCTCACTATTATGTTAGATCCACTATGGACTGGACTCTCACTATTATGTTAGATCCACTATGGACTGGACTCACACTAGTATGTTAGATCCACGCATGTATGAAAAGGTCAAATCATCGTACATTATGGGATTTTTTTGAATGATTGACGGCACATTGCGCAAAAGGGTGAAATGATTGTACAAATATAATAATTCCGACGGAACGGCCAGCTTTCGAGTACAAATATTTCACTGCAAACATGACAAGATGTCAGGCCTCGCGATGAATTACACTCTGTTGCCTAAAGGAAAACATGTTCCTTCTACACGAGACATGTTTAAGGTTAAAACAAGGAGGGAAAAAAAGATACTTTAGGGAATAGCATGAATTCCGACCATGGGAGTGAAAAAAGAAAAGAAAAGTGCTTTCACACCCGAGTGGAGGGGTCGGCAACCCAAAATGTTGAAAGAGTCATATTGGACCACAAATACAAAAAAAAGTAATCTGTCTGGTGCCGCAAAACATGTCAGTGTTATAATGAAGGCAACACATGATGTAAGTGTCTATATTAGCCTACTATCAAAATCACTTAAAAATATTATATAAGTGTTATAATGAAGACAGCACATGATGTAAGTGTCTATATTAGCCTACTATCAAAATGACTTAAAAAATATTATATAAGTGTTATAATGAAGACAATACATGATGTAAGTGCCTATATGAGCTTACTATCAAAATGACTTTAAAAGTCTTATATAAGTGTTATAATGAAGGCAACACATGATGTAAGTGTCTATATTAGCTATAATAGCCTACTATCAAAATTACTTTAAAAGTCTTATATAAGTGTTACAATGAAGGAAACACATGATGTAAGTGTCTATATTAGCTATATTAGCCTACTATCAAAATGACTTTAAAAGTCTTATATAAGTGTTATAATGAAGACAACACATGATGTAAGTGCCTATATGAGCCTACTATCAAAATGACTTTAAAAATCTTATATAAGTGTGTACGGAGTGGTACATATCCGGTAAAACACGGACGTAGGGCATATTTGCCAACCCTCCCGATTTTCCCGGGAGATTCCCAATATTCAGTGCCCCTTCCAAAAATCTCCCGGGGCAACCATTCTCCCGAATTTCTCCCGATTTCCACCCGGACAACAATTTATCGTCCTCTACAACCTGTCGTCACGTCCGCTTTTCCTCCATACAAACAGCGTGCCGGCCCATTCACATAATATATGCGGCTTTTACACACACATAAGTGAATGCAAGGCATACTTGATCAACAGCCATACAGGTCACACTGAGGGTGGCCGTATAAACAACTTTAAAGGCCTACTGAAATGCGATTTTCTTATTCAAACGGGGATAGCAGGTCCATTCTATGTGTCATACTTAATCATTTCGCGATATTGCCATATTTTTGCTGAAAGGATTTAGTAGAGAACATTGCCGATAAAGTTCGCAACTCAAAAAAAAGCCTTGCCTGTACCGGAAGTAGCAGACGAGTAGCGTGACGTCACAGGTTGTGGAGCTCCTCACATCCGCACATTGTTTACAATCATGGCCACCAACAGTGAGAGCGATTCAAACCGAGAAAGCGACGATTTCCCCATTAATTTGAGCGAGGATGAAAGATTTGTGGATGAGGAAAGTGAGAGTGAAGGACTAGAGGGCGATTCAGATAGGGAAGATGGGTGGGACCTGATATTCAGCTGGGAATGACTAAAACAGTAAATAAACACAAGACATATATATACTCTATTAGCCACAACACAACCAGGCTTATATTTAATATGCCACAAATTAATCCCGCATAACAAACACCTCCCCCCTCCCGTCCATATAACCCGCCAATACAACTCAAACACCTGCACAACACACTCAATCCCACAGCCCAAAGCACCGTTCACCTCCCCAAAGTTCACACAGCACATATATTTCCCCAAAGTCCCCAAAGTTACGTACGTGACATGCACAAGCGATCAAATGTTTGGAAGCCGCAGCTGCATGCGTACTCACGGTACCGCGTCTGCGCAACCAACTCAAAGTCCTCCTGGTAAGAGTGTCTGTTGTCCCAGTTCTCCACAGGCCAATGGTAAAGCTTGACTGTCATCTTCCGGGAATGTAAACAATGAAACACCGGCTGTGTTTGTGTTGCTGCAGTCGGCCGCAATACACCCTATCTTATTCACCATTTGATTGGCAGCAGTTAACGGGTTATGTTTAAATGCTCATACCAGCATTCTTCCCTGCTTGGCACTCAGCATCAAGGCTTGGAATTGGGGGTTAAATCACCAAAAATTATTCCCGGGCGCGGCGCCGCTGCTGCCCACTGCTCCCCTCACCTCCCAGGGTGTGATCAAGGGGATGGGTCAAATGCAGAGGACAAATTTCACCACACCTAGTGTGTGTGTGACAATCATTGGTACTTTAACTTAACTTTAACTTTACACATACAAACTGTAGCACACAAAAAAGCACATTTAATAAAAAAAACGTTATTATGGTCTTACCTTTACTTATAAATGAAGTCCATGCGCCGCAACTAAAGCCCTCACTTAAACTTTCCACGTGCAAGATTGAATCTATTTAAAAAAGTGTAACCGAGGGTTTATAAATGTCGCCTAAACTGTATGAAACTACAAAATAACAAACACGGAGGCTCCAGTTTACACGAGGACCACTTTATTTACCTTCTTTCAAAAACCTCCGCTCCACTACGACATGTCATCACTTCCGCTCTTGGCGCCTTCAAAATAAGAGCTCAAGGCATATACTGTATAACAGCGCATAACAGGAACTTAACATCACAAATAGGAAAGCCCATAAAAATAGGTTACAAAAGTTATTTAATAAGAAGCCAAAAAGTGCAAAAACAATAATGTTCGTGTTGGAGGAGTTGTGAATTAGATACACCTGCAGTCTGCAGGTGTACCTAATGTTGTGGCCCTGCAGTCATTCACAACTCCTCCAACACGAACATTATTGTTTTTGCACTTTTTGGCTTCTTATGAAATAACTTTTTTAAATAGATTCAATCTTGCACGTGGAAAGTTTAAGTGTGGGCTTTAGTTGATACAACAATTCTACGGCGGGGGTGCAGGAGGCGGGATTACTGGAGCCTCAGCCAGTGTGTCTTTTGCAGCCGTTTTTATGATCGCTCAGCACAAGAAATACGTTACACACATACAGTTGTTGACAAAATACACTGTACATTATATACCTCAGCTAACTAAACTATGGAAATGTATAATATAATTCATACAGCAATACAGTCTCACTGCACAGCAGGCCAGCAGTTAGCCGAGTCCGTCCATGTTGAGGCACTGAGTGACGTGCCTCAACTGGCTGCTGTTCACCGCGCCGTCTCTTCTCAGTATTTGAACGGCAAATGTGAAAATTCAGCGATTTTGAGTAAAAATAATCTAAAACTGGTGAAGTTAAATGGAAAATAACTTTATAGTATAATCACTGGATACATATAACAATTTAATTATTTGTTTTTGTTTTTACATTTTTTTTCTTTCCATGATGGCAGGTGAGGCCCCGCCTCTAGTGACTGCACGTCATTGTTGTGAACCCACACCAAACAAGAATGACAAACACATTTCGGGAGAACATCCGCACCGTAACACAACATAAACACAACAGAACAAATACCCAGAAGCCCTTGCAGCACTAACTCTTCTGGGACGCTACAATATAAAACTCCCGCTACCACCATATTCAAACATTTAAGGTATTTTTGGGTGCATTGAAGTTAGCTAATTTGACTCGTTTTGGAAAGTCTTGACAAGCCAAATTTTCTTGTTCTATTGGCAGATAATTTCGCTTAGTTCAAATAAAATACCCCTTGATTTTTTGTATTTTTTTTTTTTCTTGTTTTTGAACACTGACTTTTTGCAGTGTGGTAAGCAGAATTATTAGCAGGCAAGCCTTTGGCATACTTGCCAACCCTCCCGAATTTTCCGGGAGACTCCCGAAATTCAGCGCCTCTCCCGAAAACCTCCCGGGACAAATATTCTTCCGAAAATCTCCCGATTTTCAGCCGGAGCTGGAGGCCACGCCCCCTCCAGCTCCATGCGGACCTAAGTGAGGACAGCCTTTTTTCACGGGAGGACAACAGGGTGACAAGAAATAAATCATCCAGACTAGAGATAAATTGTATTATTATGTTTATCTTACCTCAAAATAAATATATTTACTAATTAAAAAAAAAAAAACGAAATACATTTTTTACTATATTTTGCTAAAAACACCAAAATTAATTGTATTTTTATTTGTATTTTTTTTCTGACTCCTTATTACATCCAGCCATAGAATTATACATTAAAATAAACATATTTGAAATGATTAATTTTAAATTATCATAATAATTCATTTAAAATGACCATATTTAATTATTAAAATAATTGCTTGTTTATCAACAACTTTAGCATTTTATTCATTACATTTTGAAGCTCTCAGAAGCCAAGTTATGTTATATTCCTTAAGATTTATTTATGCAAATTTGAAGTATCAATTATCTAAACACAGTTTTTTTTCAGGATGTAGATATATATATATATATAAGTGTTATAATGATGACAACACATGATGTAAGTGTCTATATTAGCCTACTATCAAAATGACTTAAAAATATTATGTAAGTGTTATAATGAAGGCAACACATGATGTAAGTGTCTATATTAGCCTACTATCAAAATGACTTTAAAAATCTTATATAAGTGTTATAATGTAGAAAACACATGATGTAAGTGCCTATATGAGCCTACTATCAAAATTACTTTAAAAATCTTATATAAGTGTTATAATGAAAGCAACACATGATGTAAGTGTCTATATTAGCCTACTATCAAAATGACTTTAAAAATCTTATATAAGTGTTATAATGTAGACAACACATGATGTAAGTGCCTATACGAGCCTACTATCAAAATTACTTTAAAAATATTATATAAGTGTTATAATGAAGGCAACACATGATGTAAGTGTCTATATTAGCCTACTATCAAAATGACTTTAAAAATCTTATATAAGTGTTATAATGTAGACAACACATGATGTAAGTGCCTATATGAGCCTACTATCAAAATTACTTTAAAAATCTTATATAAGTGTTATAATGAAAGCAACACATGATGTAAGTGTCTATATTAGCTATATTAGCCTACTATCAAAATGACTTTAAACATCTTATATAAGTGTTATAATGAAGGCAACACATAATGTAAGTGTCTATATTAGCTATATTAGCCTACTATCAACATGACTTTAAAAGTCTTATATAAGTGTTATAATGAAGGCAAAGCATGATGTAAGTGTCTATATTAGCTATATTAGCCTACTATCAAAATCACTTTTAAAGTCTTATATAAGTGTTATAATGAAGGCAAAGCATGATGTAAGTGTCTATATTAGCTATATTAGCCTACTATCAAAATCACTTTTAAAGTCTTATATAAGTGTTATAATGAAGGCTACACATGACGTAAGTGTCTATATTAGCCTACTATCAAAATCACTTTTAAAGTCTTATATAAGTGTTATAATGAAGGCTACACATGACGCAAGTGTCTATATTAGCTATATTAGCCTACTATCAAAATGACTTTAAAAGTCTTATATAAGTGTTATAATGAAGGCAACACATGATGCAAGTGTCTATATTAGCTATAATAGCCTACTATCAAAATGACTATGTGTCGCAGGCTGAAGCAAATCTTCGTTGACAGAAATGTTGAAATATAATATTTATTCTACCCATTTATATATATATATATATATATGTATGAAATACTTCACTTGGTGAATTCTAGCTGTCAATATACTCCTCCCCTCTTAACCACGCTCCGCCCCACCCCTGACCACGCCCCCCGGCCCCCACCTCCCGAAATCGGAGGTTTCAAGGTTGGCAAGTATGGCCTTTGGATTGTTTTGAAATGGCATAAAAAAAAGGTCAGCAGAGAACATGGGAAGAAGCTGAAACTCCAACTTTACAGTACGTAATAAATAACACTAGGGCTGCAGCTAACGATTATTTTTCTATCGATTAATCTATAGATTATTTTTTTCGATTAATCGGTTAATCTATAGATTATTTTTTCGATTAATCTATAGATTATTTTTCCTTTTACCGATTTTTTTTTTTAATTTAAAATGAAGAGGAAAAAATAAATGTAGGCCAGTTTTTTCAAAAGGCATGGCTTTTATTTACAAAAAAAAGAGTATGGCCACTAGTCAGTCAACATTGACAACAACATGACAAAATATTCTGTAACAATGTAAACATTTAAAACTTTTAACATTTAACAAAATTAAAAGTAGCTTATTTGCTTTTTAATGTGCAAATATAAAAGTAAACATCCAGTGCAAATCTTAATATTCTGGAATAGTATAAGCATTTCAAAAGTAAAAGTATTGCTTATTTTGCTTTAAAATGTGCAAAAATAAAGATAAACATCCAATACAAAAAAGTGCAAAACGGAAATATTCTGTAACAAGTGTAAACATTTCAACAAAAGTAAAAGTATTGCTTATTTGCTAAAATGTGCAAAAATAAAGCTAAACATCCAATACAAAAAAGTGTACAGTGTAAACATTTCAACAAAAGTAAAAGTATTGCTTATTTTGCTTAATAACACAACAATGATAGTATGATTAAAGTGAAAGTTAATTGTTGGTTTGTACATAGTATATGTAACTGTTAATGTTGTAAAAGGTATTTGCACAACTAATTAACGTTAGCGTTTGTGACACGTCTTGTGCCGTGGGGTTCTTTCAGGACCGACAGACTGAACGCCAGACGGCTTTGCCAGGTTTACAATCTTTTAATTTTACACAAAGTCTTTTCTCTTCCAACTGCGCGGATCGCGCACCTGGGCACGATTGCGGTGTCGCTCCCGGCGCGCCCCGCCTCGCCGCTCGCTCGCCGCCGCCGCCGCCTCTCCACAGCGTTAAAGAGGAGCGCGTCTTTGTAAACACTGAACAGGCACGCCAAACGCGCCTCTCAGAGCGAAACGGTGCTTTAGTTTATGAATTTACAACGCAGATACAAATGACACATTCATGTTTTTGTGTAATAATGACAACGTATACGCACGCGGACGATTGACTTGTTGATGGTGATGGCAAGAACGCTGTCGGGGGTTTTCTTTTCAAATGTTCGTTCATAGCCGTTGTGCTGCTATGATAGGCCATTTCCGCTCGACACAGTGTGCATACAACAACATTATTAGGCCGTTTATTGAAATACTCCCACACTTTTGACGACTTTTGGCGTGCTTTTTTTCCCCTCACTCGCATCGTCTGCTTTGCGCTCCGCCATGACAGTAAAGTAGTGTGACGTAAATATGCGACGCGCCGACGCACAAAAACGGCGTCGACATATTTACGTAACCGATGACGTCGACGCGTCGTTTCAGCCTTAAATAACACGTATATTTGTGTTTTTTTACTCTGTTTGACTTGACAAACATACCACCGTCGGATGGGAAAATCTGCATCCCCTGCGAGCCATGGTGAGTCACACATGGACATAATGTGCTCTCTTGTCTTTTCCGTCACACAAAAAAAAAAAAGCATGTCACGGAAAACATCCTGGCGTGACTCACACCACCTACACATCCACTGTCCGGCCTGAAAAACCACCACCAGGCCTCGGACAATGCTGCTCTGCAAACCGCGGACTGCTGCACGTGGGAGCCACGGGGGAATGGGGCGAGAACACGAGCCAAAAGGGAATCTGGGCAACGGGATTTTCCCATAGTATTTTGGACCGCACCCTTGAAACAAAAAAAAAAATTAGAGCGGAGGAGAAGGGAAAAGTTAAATTTACAATCTGTGTCAAATAGGACGGTCGGTGTAAGGACATATCAAGAACAGTGCAGAAAACTATAACAAAAAGATGCAATAATCCAAAAAGTTTTATTGAGAAAAGCCTCTTGGAGATTAGACAGCATGCCGCAGTCTCTTAAAAACAATACATCCTCTAATGCGGGTGTTGTTCAACCACTGTGAGATACGTGGGAGATGATCTAATTTCACCTATTTGGGTTAAACATATTGTTTGCAAACCAGTAATTATAGTCTGCAAATGATGTGTTGTTGTTGAGTAGCAGTGATGCCTAGTAACCGTGTAATACTCTTCCATATCAGTAGGTGGCAGCCGCATACTTGCCAACCCTCCCGGATTTTCCGGGAGACTCCCGAAATTCAGCGCCTTTTCCCCGAAAACCTCCCGGGACAAATTTTCTCCCGAAAATCTCCCGAAATTCAGTGCTGTGTCGACAGCCTGTTTTCACGTCCGCTTTCCCACAATATAAACAGCGTGCCTGTCCAATCATAACTGTAGAATGATGGAGGGCGAATTCTTGGTTTCTTATGTGGGTTTATTGTTAGGCAGTTTCATTAACGTCCTCCCAGCGCGGCAACAACACACAGCAACAGCAGTCACGTTTTCGTCTACCGTAAAGCAGTTTGTCTGCCGTAAACGGCAATGTTGTGACACTCTTAAACAGGACAATACTGCCATCTACTGTACATGCATATGTGACAATAACATCTCCGGCTTTTAGAGAGTGCAGTGCACAACTGCGCACACAACAAGGAGACGAAGCAGAATGCATCATCAGAGAGGGTGTTCAGCATGGTTAGAAAAATAGTGACAGAGAATAGAACAAGGATGGACAATTCAACCCGTAACTCAACAATGAGTAGATGAGTGTTATGTGTGTGTATATGTGTAAATAAATGAACACTGAAAAGAAATGAAGTATTTCTCTTATTTATATATATATATATATATATATATATATATATATATATATATATATATATATATATATAATAAAATAAATATATATATATATATATATATATATATGTATAATAAAATAAATATATATATATATATATATATATATATAATAATAATAATAATAATAACTGGGATTTATATAGCGCTTTTCTAAGTACCCAAAGTCGCTTTACATGTAGATATAGCTAGAATTCACTGAAAGTCAAGTATTTCTTATATATATATATATATATATATATATATATATATATATATATATATATATATATATATATATATATATATATATATATATGTATGTGTGGGAAAAAAAAAATCACAAGACTATTTCATCTCTACAGGCCTGTTTCATGAGGGGGGTACCCTCAATCGTCAGGAGATTTATATATATATATATATATATATATATATATATATATATATATATATATATATATATATATATATATATATATATATATATATATATATATATGAAATACTTGACTTGGTGAATTCTAGCTGTAAATATACTCCTACCCTCTTAACCACGCCCCCAACCACGCCCCCTCCCCCCCACCTCCCGAAATCGGAGGTCTCAAGGTTGGCAGGTATATTTGCTTTGTAGATGTTGGAAACAGCGGGAGGCAGTGTGCAGGTAAAACGGTGTGTAATGCTTAAACCAAAAATAAACAAAAGGTGAGTGCCCCTAAGAAAAGGCATTGAAGGTTAAGGAAGGCTATGCAGAACGAAAGTAAAACTGAACTGTCTGAAAAGTCAACAAAAACGGAATGCTGGACAACAGCAAAGACTTACTGGGGAGCAAAGACGGCGTCCACAATGTACATCCGAACATGACATGACAATCAACAATGTCCCCTACAAAGAAGGATAAAAACAACTGAAATATTCTTGATTGCTAATGAAATAAAAATAAAAATGTGTTGTTGTTGAGTGTCGGTGCTGTCTAGAGCTCGGCAGAGTAACCGTGTAATACTCTTCCATATCAGTAGGTGGCAGCCGGTAGCTAATTGCTTTGTAGATGTCGGGAACAGCGGGAGGCAGGGTGCAGGTAAAAAGGTGTCTAATGCTTAAACCAAAAATAAACAAAAGGTGAGTGCCCCTAAGAAAAGGCATTGAAGGTTAAGGAAGGCTATGCAGAACGAAAGTAAAACTGAACTGTCTGAAAAGTCAACAAAAACGGAATGCTGGACGACAGCAAAGACTTACTGTGGAGCAAAGACGGCGTCCACAAAGTACATCCGAACACGACATGGCAATCAACAATGTCCCCCACAAAGAAGGATGAAAACAACTGAAATAGTCTTGATTGCTAATGAAATAAATATGATAATGTGTTGTTGTTGAGTGTCGGTGCTGTCTAGAGCTCGGCAGAGTAACCGTGTAATACTCTTTCATATCAGTAGGTGGCAGCCGGTAGATAATTGCTCTGTAGATGTCGGAAACAGCGGGAGGCAGGGTGCAGGTAAAAGTAAACAAAAGGTGAGTGCCCCTAAGAACTGGCTACAAAGTCAACAAAAACAGAATGCTGGACGACAGCAAAGACTTACTGTGGAGCAAAGACGGCATCCACAATGTACGTCCGAACATGACATGACAATCAACAATGTCCCCACAAAGAAGGATAAAAACAACTGAAATATTGTACACAATTGTATATATTTTATACTTCTTTGGCTATTTTTAAGACCCTTCTTAAAACCCATTTTTATTCACTGGCTTTTAACCCAGCATGAGACTTTAAACTGTTTTTAATTTTTTTTTTTTTAACTGTTTTTAACTACTTTTTATCCAACAAATTGTTCTTAGGGTAATTTGTATTTGCTTTTTCAATGTTTATTTTAATTCTGTTTTAAATGTTATTTTTTTAGTCAGTCCTTTGCCTCTGTTTCTTTGTGGTGTACAGCCCTTTGTTCTTCAACTGTGCTTGTTTTTAAAGGGCTTTCTAAATAACGTTGGTATGGTACGGTATATTCTTGATTGCTAAAACAAAAGTAGATGCGGGAAGAATCGCTCAAAGGAAGACGTGAAACTGCTACAGTGAAAACACCGAAAAAAGAGAAAAAGCCACCAAAATAAGAGCGCAAGACAAGAACTAAAACACTACACACAGGAAAACAGCAAAAAACTCCAAATAAGTCAGGGCGTGGCAGAAGACTTTTCCACTTTGCATCAGTCCATCTTGGATGAGCTCGGGCCCATCAAAAAACGGCGGCATTTCTGGGTGTTGTTGATAAATGGCTGTGGCTTTGCATAGTAGAGTTTTAACTTGCACTTACAGATGTAGCGACAAACTGGAGTTATTGACAGTGGTTTTCTGAAGTGTTCCTGAGCCCATGTGGTGATATCCTTTACACACTGATGTCACTTTTTGATGAGGGATTGAAGGCCCGTAATATCATGGCTTACGTGCAGTGATTTCTCCAGATTCTCAGAACCTTTTGATGATATTACGGAGCGTAGATGGTGAAATCCCTAAATTCCTTGCAATAGCTTGTTTGAGAAATGTTGTTCTTAAACAATTTGCTCAGGCATTTGTTGACAAATCCTTGTTTGTGAATGACCGAGCATTTCACGGAAGCTGCTTTTATACCCAATCATGGCACCCACCTGTTCCCAATTAGCATGTTCACCTGTGGGATGTTCCAAATAAGTGTTTGATGAGCATTCCTCAACTTTATCAGTATTTATTTGCAAATCATTGTATTCTGTTTTTATTTACCAATTACATATGACAACTTCACTGGTTACGGGGTTTTGTAGAAGAAGCGAGCAAGAAAAAGAGGCTGAAGCGTTGGAGCAGCTGGAAGCCGAGAGAGCGAGAGATGGTCACGCTGACAATCTGGAACTTTGAGCCAAGCTATGCTGAATTAATGGATCGTTTACCCAAATCAACTGGAAACTTCCCCGGCCAGCTGGACCAAACGGACAACAATCCATCGAGTGAGTCACGATACTATTATAAAGACTAATATAGACACTTACATCATGTGTTTCCTTCATTATAACACTTATATAAGACTTTTAAAGTCATTTTGAGAGTAGGCTAATAAAGACACTTACATCATGTGTTGCCTTCATTCATATACTTATACAAGACTTTTAAAGTCATTTTGATAGTAGGTTAATATAGCTAATATAAACACTTACATCATGTGTTGTCTTCATTATAACACTTATATAAGACTTTTAAAGTAATTTTGATAGTAGGCTAATATAGACACTTACATTATGTGTTGCTTTTATTATAACACTTATATAAGACTTTTAAAGTAATTTTGATAGTAGGCTAATATAGCTAATATAGACACTAACATCATGTGTTGCCTTCATTATAACACTTATATAAGACTTTAAAAGTCATTTTGATAGTAGGCTAATGTAGACACTTACATCATGTGTTGCCTTTATTATAACACTTATATAAGACTTTTAAAGTCATTTTGATAGTAGGCTAATATAGCTAACATAGACACTTACATCATGTGTTTCCTTCATTATAACACTTATATAAGACTTTTAAAGTCATTTTGATAGTAGGCTAATATAGCTAACATAGACACTTACATCATGTGTTTCCTTCATTATAACACTTATATAAGACTTTTAAAGTCATTTTGATAGTAGGCTAATGTAGACACTTACATCATGTGCTGCCTTCATTAATATATTTATATAAGACTTTTAAAGTAATTTTGATAGTAGGCTAATATAGACACTTACATCATGTGTTGTCTTCATTAATATACTTATGTAAGACTTTTAAAGTCATTTTGATAGTAGGCTATTATAGCTAATATAGACACTTACGTCATGTGTTGTCTTCATTATAACACTTACATTAGACTTTTAAAGTCATTTTGATAGTAGGCTAATATAGCTAGTATAGACACTTACATCATGTGTTGCCTTCATTATAACACTTATATATGACTTTTAAATTAATTTTGATAGTAGGCTAATATAGCTAATATAGACACTAACGTCAAGTGTTGCCTTCATTATACCACTTATATAAGACTTTTAAAGTCATTTTGATAGTAGGTTAATACATCTAATATAGACACTTACATCATGTGTTGCCTTTATTATAACACTTATATAAGACTTTTAAAGTCATTTTGATAGTAGGCTAATATAGACACTTACATCATGTGTTGTCTTCATTATAACACTTATATAAGACTTTTAAAGTCATTTTGATAGTAGGCTAATATAGACACTTACACCATGTGTTGCCTTTATTATAACACTTATATAAGACTTTTAAAGTCATTTTGATAGTAGGCCATTATAGCTAACATAGACACTTACATCATGTGTTGTCTTCATTATAACACTTATATATGACTTTTAAATTAATTTTGATAGTAGGCTAATATAGACACTTACATTATGTGTTGCCTTCATTATAACACTTATATAAGACTTTTAAAGTCATTTTGATATTTGGCTTATATAGCTAATATAGACACTACTTCATTATAACACTTTTCATTTTTTGTGGCTCCAGACAGATTTGTTTTTTTGTATTGTTGGTCCAACGTGGCTTTTCCAACCCTGCACTAACACAACAAATAGCTAATCACAGCTGAGCATAATATCAGCGAAAAGCAATCTGCACCTCCGCCCTTGTCACGTTTCCTCTCACAGAATCACAAATAGAAATCACAACAAGCTCATTTTAACAGCACAACACAAGACAACACAACACAACACAACACAACACAACACGACACAACACAACACAACACAACACAACACAACACAACACAACACAACACAACACAACACAACACAACACAACACAAGACAACACAACACAACACAACACAAGACAAGACGCTATAGTGGAAGATTGGGGAAATGCTAATCATGGGTAGTATTAGGTCTGCTTTCACTTATTGCAGACAGTAATTGAGCATGTCGAAACGGGAGAGAGGAGCTGGGAAAGATTTAGAAAATATTCTCGGCGGAGACGACTCTTGCAGTCTTGAATGTGAAATGTGAGAGCGATGATGAAAGCGATGCGTCAAGCTCGTATTGACACTTCCTGCAGCTTCATGGCCCCCATTTGTCTTTTAATGATGGATTCATGACGTTTTGGCATTTCCAATAATACACCGAAAAATCTACAATTATTAATTTGCGGTATAAATAAAACTAGAAAAAATGGCAGCTCAGGTGCAAAAATGTTACTGTAAAATTGATTTATTTTTAATTTATAGTAAAAAAAAACTAATGTATATTTTTCAGTTAAAGTCTGGCAACTGAGCTGCCTTTTTTTTTAAATTTTTTAATTTTTTTTTTTACCATAAATACAGCAGTACTGTTTACAGTAATACATCGAAAAATCTACAGTTGTTGATTTGCGGTAAAAAAAACAAAACAACGAAAAACTGGCAGCTCAGGTGCCAAAATTTTACTGTAAAATTCCAGTATCTTTATTTGTAGTAAAAAACACATGTACATTTTACAGTAAAATTCTGGCCACTGAGCTGCCTTTTTGTTTTGTTTTTATCATAAAAACAGCAGTACTGTTTTTTCCATTTACAGTAATACGCCGAAAAATCTACAGTTGTTGATTCGCGGTAAAAACAAATACAAATAAACTGGCAGATCAGGTGTCAAAATTCTACTGTAAAATTCCAGTATTTTTTATTTATAGCAAAAAAAAAACGTAAATTTTACAGTAAAATTCTGGCAACTGAGCTGCCTTTTTGTTTGTTTTTTTACCATAAAAAACAGCAGTACTGTTTTTCCATTTACAGTAATAAAAAAGAAAGAAAAAGAAAAATCTACAGTTGTTGATTTGCAGTAAAAACAAAACAAAAAAATGGCAGCTCAGGTGCCAAAATTTTACGGTAAAATTGCAGTTTTTTTTATTTATAGTAAAAAAAAACAAATGTAAATTTTACAGTAAAGTTCTGGCCACTGAGCTGCCTTTTTTTTTTTTTTATCATAAAAACAGCAGTACTGTTTTTTCCATTTACAGTAATACACCGAAAATCTACACTTGTTGATTTGTGGTAAAAAACAAAAACAAAAAAACTGGCAGATCAGGTGCCAAAATTCTACTGTAAAATTCCAGTATTTTTTATTTATAGCAAAAAAACAACATGTACATTTTACAGCAGTGCTGTTTTTTCCATTTACAGTAATATACCAAAAAATCTACACTTGTTGATTTGCGGTAAAAAATATATAAAAAAACTAAAAAAAAATTGGCAGTCAGGTGCCAAAATGTTACTGTAAAATTCCAGTATTTTTTATTTATAGCAAAAAAAAACATGTACATTTTACAGTAAAATTTTGGCAACTGAAATGCCTTTTTTACCATAAAAAACTGCAGTACTGTTTTTCCATTTACAATAATAAAAAAGAAAGAAAAAGAAAACTCTACAGTTGTTGATTTGCGCTAAAAACAAAACAAAAAATGGCAGCTCAGGTGCCAAAATTTTACGGTAAGATTGCAGTTTTTTTAATTATAGTAAAAAAAAAAACAAATGTAATTTTTACAGTAAAATTCTGACCACTGAGCTGCCTTTTTTTTTTTTTTTTATCACAAAAACAGCAGTACTGTTTTTTCCATTTACAGTAATACACCAAACAATCTACAGTTGTTAATTTGTGGTAAAAAAACAAACAAAAAAAACTGGCAGATCAAGTGCCAAAATTTTACAGTAAAATTGCAGTATTTTTTATTTATAGCAAAAAAAAACCCGTAAATTTTACAGTAAAATTCTGGCAACTGAGCTGCCTTTTTGTTTTTTATACCATAAAAAACAGCAGTACTGTTTTTCCATTTACAGTAATAAAAAAGAAAGAGAAAGAAAAATCTACAGTTGTTGATTTGCGGTAAAAACAAAACAAAAAAATGGCAGCTCAGGTGCCAAAATTTTACAGAAAAATTGCAGTTTTTTTTATTTATAGTAAAAAAAGAAATGTAAATTTTACAATAAAATTCTGGCCACTGAGCTGCCGTTTTGTTTTTTTTATCATAAAAACAGCAGTATTGTTTTTTTCCATTTACAGTAATACACCGAAAAATCTGCAGTTGTTGATTTGTGGTAAAAAACAACAACAACAAAACTGGCAGCTCAGGTGCCAAAATGTTACTGTAAAATTGCAGTTTTTTTAATTTATAGAAAAAAAAAACGCATGTAAATTTTACAGTAAAATTCTGGCAACTGAGCTGCCTTTTTTACCATAAAAATAGCACTACTGTTTTTCCCTTTACAGTAATACATCGAAAAATCTACAATTGAATGTGAAATGTGAGAGCGATGATGAAAGCAATGCGTCAAGCTCGTATTGACACTTCCTGCAGCTTCATGGCCCCCAATTGTCTTTTAATGATGGATTCATGTTTGATTACGCAGACATCATGTCACTTAGGATCTGGACTTCTCCTGAT
>NC_084571.2:36805000-36860000 GCF_033978685.3 Nerophis lumbriciformis | reverse complement strand
ACAGCCAGATGTGATGTCGTCCATAAAGAGTTCAAGTCTTCTCATCACGCCTGTTTAACGTGAGGACTGTCTTTAGTTTACATCACGACTATTTAATGTGAGGACTGTCTTTAGTTTACATCACGCCTATTTAACGTGAGGACTGTCTTTAGTTAACATCACGCCTGTCACACTTCATGTTATTTGGCCCTGGAAAGCCTGAAAATAATATGCATCAATAAAATGCTGTAACTTTTCTTACTAAATGTATTATTTCTTTCTATTTTGGGAGAGATAAAAATATAAGTACTCCATGTTTTTGCAAATTATGTTAACCTAAATATTGTCTAATTATGCAAAAATGTATTTTCAAACATTCAAAGTATTCTTCAAATATAAATAAATACTAATAATAATGATTTCAAAGCCAGTTGTCCATCAAATTGTGCAATGTAAAATTAGCAATGTATTTCATGGTAAAATTGTGACGTTTATTGTGGTTTTTACAGCATTTTTCTCTAAATGACAAAAACAGTACTTTTTTTTTTACTGTAATAAAGTGTGGTGTCAGCTCAGGTGCCAACATTTTACTGTAAAATTGCATTTTTTTTAAAATTTATATTAAAAAAAAAAATTAATGCAAATTTTACAGTAGTATTTGTTTTTACTATAAAAACAGCAAAACAAATTCCATTTGCAGTAATACAATGACCCAGTAAAAAAAAATATTAAAAAAAGGCAGCTCAGGTGCCACAATTTTACTGCAAAATTCCAGTATTTTTTTTTCACAGTAAGAAAACTAATGTAAATTTTACTGTAATAAATTGTGGTGCCGTTTTGGCATTTACAGTAATACACCAAAAAAAATCTACAATTGTTGATTTGCGGTAAAAAACAAAACAAAACAAAACAAAAACAAAAACTGGCAGCTCAGGTGCAAACATTTTACAGTAAAATTGCAGTTTTTTTTATTTAAAGTAAAAAAAGAAATGTAAATTTTACAGTAAAATTTTAGCAACTGAGCAAAAATATGTATGTATTCCATGTAATCTCAAATTATGTTAATTTAAATATTGTGTAAGTATGCAAAAATAAATGATCAAATATTCAAACTATTTTTTAAATATAAATAAATACTAATAATAATGATTTCAAAGCCAGTTATCCCTCAAATTGTGCAAGGTAAAAGTAGCAATAGATTTCATGGTCAAATTGTAATGTTTACTGTGGTTTTTACAGCATTTTTCTCTAAATGAAAAAAAAACTGTACTTTATTTTACTGTAATAAACTGTGATGCGAGCTCAGGTGCCAAAATGCTGCTGTAAAATTCCATTTTTTTTTTCATTTATATTAAAAAAAAAAGGAGCAAATTTTACTGTAAAAAATGTTTTTCTATTTGCAGTAACACAATGACAAATCTACAGTTGTTCATTTGCAGTAAAAACAAAAAAAAACAAATATAATTTTAAAAAAAGGCAGCTCAGGTGCCACAATTCCAGTATTTTTTATTCACAGTAAAAAAAAACTAATGTAAATTTTACTGTAATAAACTTTGCTGCCACCACTTCATTGTATGTGGCCCCCGAAAGCCTGAAAAAAATATGTATCAATAAAGTACTGTAACTTTTCTTACTAAATGTATTCTTTCTTTCTATTTTGGGAGAAAAAATATATATGTACTCCATGTCATCGCAAATTATGTTAACTTAAATATTGTCTAATATGCAAAAATATATGATCAAACATTCAAACTATTTTTTTTAATATAAATAAATACTAATAATAATGATTTCAAAGCCAGTTATCCATCAAAATGTGCAGTGTAAAAGTAGCAATATATTTCATGGTCAAATTGTGACGTTTACTGTGGTTTTTACAGCATTTTTCTCTAAATGGAAAAAAACTGTACTTTATTTTACTGTAATAAACTGTGGTGCCAGCTCAGGTGCCAAAATGTTACAGTAAAATAGAATTTTCTTTTGAATTTATATATTTTTTTAAATTGCAAATTTTACAATAAAATTAGTTTTTACTATAAAAAACAGCACAAAAAATTTATATTTGTAGTAATACAATGACAAATAAACAGTTGTTCATTTGCAGTAAAAAAAAAAATTAAAAAATAATATTTTTTTTTAAAAAAGGCAGCTCAGGTGCCACAATTTTACTGTAAAATTCCAGTATTTTTTTATTCACAGTAAAAAAACGAATGTAAATTTTACTGTAATAAACTGTGGTGCCGTTTTGGCATTTACAGTAATACACGGAAAAATCTACGTTTACTGTGGTTTTTACAGCATTTTTCTCTAAATGAAAAAAACAGTACTTTGTTTTACTGTAATAAAGTGTGGTGCCAGCTCAGGTGCCAAAATTGCACTGTAAAATTGCATTTTTTTTTATTTATATCAAAAAAACTAATGCAAATTTTACAGTAAAATTGTTTTTTACTATAAAAACAGCAAAAATGTTTTTCTATTTGAAGTAATACACTGACAAATCTACAGTTGTCATTTGCAGTAAAAATAAATAAATAACAAACATTTTAAAAAAGGCACAATTTTACTGTAAAATTCCAGTATTTTTTATTCACAGTAAGAAAACTCATGTAAAATGTACTGTAATAAACTGTGGTGCCGTTTTGGCATTTACAGTAATACACCAAAAAAATCTACAGTTGTTGATATGCGGTAAAAAAAAAAAAAGGAAAAAAAAAAAAAAAGGCAGCTCAGGAGCCAAAATTTTACAGTAAAATTGCAGGGTATTTTATTTACAGTAAAAAAACAAATGTAAATTTTGCAGTAAAATTCTGGAAACTGAGCTGCCATTTTCTTTTTTTACCATAAAAACAGCAGTAATGTTTTTTCATTTACAGTAATAAACTGAAAAATATACAGTTGTTGATTTGAGGTAAAAAAAAAAAAAAAAAAAAAAAAAGAACAAACAAAACAACTAGCAGCTTAGGTGCCAAAATGTTAATGTAAAATTCCTGTATTTTGTATTTACAGTAAAAAAAAAAATTTTTTAGAGTAAAATTCTGGCAACTGAGTTGCCTTTTTGTTTTTGCCATAAAAACAGCAGTACTGTTTTTTCCATTCACAGAAAAATCTACAGTTGTTGATTTGCGGTAAAAAATAAAAAAATAAAATAAAAAACTGGCAGCTCAGGTGCCAAAATTTTACTGTAAAATTCCAGTATTTTTTATTTACAGTAAAAAAAACAAATTTTACAGTAAACTGAGCTGCCTTTTTTTAAACCGTAAAAACAGCAGTTTTTCCATTTGCAGTAATACACCGACAAATCTACAGTTGTTGATTTACAGTAAAAAAAACAACAAAAAAAACTGGCAGCTCAGGTGGCAAAATTTGACTGTAAAATTTCAGTATTTTTTATTTAGAGTAAAATGTAAATTTTACAGTAAAATTCAGGCAACTGAGCTGCCTTTTGTTTTGTTTTTTACCATAAAAACAGCAGTACTGTTTTTCCATTTACAGTAATACACTGAAAAATCTACAGTTGTTGATTTGCTGTAAAAAAAATAAATAAATAAATAAACTGGCAGCTCAGGTGCCAAAATTTTAATGTAAAATTGCAGTTTTTTTAATTTACAGTAAAAAAAACAAATGCAAATTTTACAGAAACATTCTGGCAACTGAGCTGCCTTTTTTTTTTTTTTTTTTTTTTACCATAAAAACAGCAGTACTGTTTTTCCATTTACAGTAATACACTGAAAAATCTACAGTTGCTGATTTTTTGGGTAAAAAACAACAACAACAAAAAAAAAACTAGCAGCTCAGGTGTCAAAATTTGACTATAAAATTGCAGTTTTTTTATTTATATTAAAAAACACTTGTAAATTTTACAGTAAAATTCTGGTAACTGAGCTGCCTTTTTTATACCATAAAAACAGCAGTACTGTTTTTATATTTACAGTAATACACTGAAAAATCTACAGTTGCTGATTTTCGGTAAAAAAAAAAAAAAACAACAACTAGCACCTCAGGTGCCAAAATTTGACTGTAAAATTCCAGTATTTTTTATTTACAGTAAAAAAAACAAATGTAAATTTTACAGTAAAATTCTAGCAACTGAGCTGACTTTTTTTTTTACAATAAAAACAGCAGTACTGTTTTTCCATTTACAGTAATACACTGAAAAATCTACAGTTGTTGATTTGCTGTAAAAAAAAACAAAAAAAAACAAAAACAAACCTGGCAGCTCAGGTGCCAAAATTTGGCTATAAAATTGTAGTTTTTTTATTCATAGTAAAAAACACTTGTACATTTTACAGTAAAATTCTGGCAACTGAGGTGCCTTTTTTTTAACCATAAAAACAGCAGTACTGTGTTTTCCATTTACAGTAATACACCGAAAAATCTACAGTTGTTGATTTACGGTAAAAAAAATAAAAAATAAAAAATAAAAAAACCAGGTAGTTTAGGTGCCAAAATTTGATTGTAAAAGTGCATTTTTTTTTATCTACAGTAAAAAAAAAAAAAGAAGTACATTTTACAGTAAAATTCTGGCAACTGAGCTGCATTTTTTTGTTTTTACCATAAAAACAGCAGTACTTTATTTCCATATAAAGTAATATACACTACATTTTGAGGTGAAATTATTGCAACTTACCATATTTTTCTTTACATTTTAAAAAATCGACTAAAAAAATGCATTAAAAAACTGTGTAATAATAGTATTCACTGTTAGAAGCGGCCCTCTGGGGCCAAACATAACTGCCATGTGGCCCTCAGTGAAAACCACTTAGACTTTGCAACTCTATGGCACACAGAAAAGTCAACAGACGTGTAAAAAAAAACAAGCACAATTAAAAACAAGTGTGTCCATTTAACAGAAAAAAAATCATCAGACAAAACTGTAGTGAGAGCGTTATCAGTCAGCGCCACCTTAAATCCCTGCAGTCAGCGCCACTTCACAGGCCTTCATGAGTGAGCAGCTGTCAATGCGATTACAACACTTGGCTCCACTTCCTGTGTCCATCACGTTATTATTCCAGTGGCTGCATTCAAACAAATCATCCCAGTGATGGAAACATAAAAACAGTATTTCTTCTCCAGGGACAAAACGATAGCATTTTCCTATGTGTGGGATAATTGTGCCTGCAGTCCCACATGATGGTGGCAGCATCATGGTTTGTTCCACATGATGGTGGCAGCATCATGGTTTGTTCCACATGATGGTGGCAGCATCACGGTTTGTTCCACATGATGGTGGCAGCATCACGGTTTGTTCCACATGATGGTGGCAGCGTCATGGTTTGTTCCACATGATGGTGGCAGCATCATGGTGTGGGGTTGCACCAGTGCTACCGGAAATGGGAAAACAGGAATTCCAACATGGACTGCAATTATCTGAAGCCATAAACTGGGCAAGTTTAACACCATGATAAGGGACTAGTGTTGTCCCGATACCAATGTTTTGGTACGGGTACTTTTCGGTACTTTTCTAAATAAAGGGGTCCACAAAAATTGCCTTATTGGCATTATTTTTAACAAAAAATCTTAGGGTACATGAAACATATGTTTATTATTGTAATTTAGTTCTTAAATAAAATAGTGAACATTCTAGACAATTTGTCTTTTAGTAGTTAGTAAACAAACAAAGACTCCTAATTAGTCGTATGCAGTAACATATTGTGTCATTTATACACCTATTATTTTGTACACTTTATGAGGGACAATTGATTATTAATCCACTTTGTAAAATTTTGGCACCTGAGCTGCAATTTTTTTTCGGTTTTCTTTACTGCAAATCAACAACTGTAGATGTTTCAGTATATTACTGTAAATGGAAAAACAGTACTGCTGTTTTTATGGTTAAAAAAAGGAAGCTCAGTTGCCAGAATTTTACTGTAAAATGTACTTCTTTTTTTTTTTTACTGTAAATAAAAAAAAAAAACTGCAATTTTACAGTCAAATTTTGGCACCTGAGCTACCAGGTTTTTGTTGGGTTTTTTTTAACCGCAAAGCAACAATTGTAGATTTTTCGGTGTATGTAATGGAAAAACAGTTTTTATTGTAAAAAAAAAAAAAAAAAAAAAAAAAAAAAAAGGCAGTTCATTTGCCTGAATTTTACTGTAAAATTTGCATTTTTTTTACTATAAATAAAAAAAATGCAATTTTACAGTAAAAGTTTTTTTATTATTTTTTTTTTTTACCGCAAATCAACAAGTGTAGATTTTTTGGAAAAACAGTTTTTATGGTAAAAAAAAAAAAAAAAAAAAAAAAAAAAAAAAGGCAGTTCATTTGCCTGAATTTTACTGTAAAATTAGCATTTTTTTTTTTTTTTACTATAAATAAAAAAAAAAAATGCAATTTTACAGTAAAAGTTTTTTTTTCTTTTTCTTTTTTTTTTTTTTACCGCAAATCAACATGTGTAGATTTTTCGGTGTATTACTGTAAATGCCAAAACGGCACCACAGTTTATTACAGTAAAAAAAGTACTTTTTTTTTCATTTAGAGAAAAATGCTGTAAAAACCACAGTAAATTTCACAATTTTACTATGAACTCTGTTGCTACTTTTACCCTAAAAACTGTAGATTTTTCGGTGTATTACAGTACTGCTTTATGGTAAAAAAGGAAGCTCTGTTGCCAGAATTTTACTGTAAAATTTACATTTGTTTGTTTTACTATAAATAAAAAAACTGCAATTTTACAGTAAAATTTTGGCACCTGAGCTGCCAGTTTTTTTGTTTGCTTTTTACCACAAATCAACAACTGTAGATTTTTCGGTGTATTACTGTAAATGGAAAAACAGTACTGCTGTTTTTATGGTAAAAAAATAAATAAAAGCAGCTCAGTGGCCAGAATTTTACTGTAAAATGTACATTTGTTTTTTTTACTGTAAATAAAAAATACTGGAATTTTACAGTAAAATTTTGGCACCTGAGCTGTCAGTTTTTGTTGTTCTTTTTTCCCCGCAAATCAACAACTGTAGATTTTTCGGTGTATTACTGTAAATGGAAAAACAGTTCTGCTGTTTTTATGGTAAAAAAATAAATAAAAGCAGCTCAGTTGCCAGAATTTTACTGTAAAATGTACATTTGTTTTTTTACTGTAAATAAAAAATACTGGAATTTTACAGTAACATTTTGGCACCTGAGCTGTCAGTTTTTGTTGTTCATTTTTTTCCGCAAATCAACAACTGTAGATTTTTCGGTGTATTACTGTAAATATTACTGTTAATATCTGCTTACTTTATCTTTTGAACATGTTCTATCTACACTTCTGTTTAAATGTAATAATCACTTATTCTTCTCTTCCTTGATACTTTACATTAGTTTTGGATGATACCACACATTTAGGTATGGATCCGATACCAAGTAGTTACAGGATCATACATTGGTCATATTCAAAGTCCTCATGTGTCCAGGGACATATTTACTGAGTTTATGAACATAATGTACATTTTTAAAAAAACGAAAATAGATTTTGTGATGCTAAAAAATATGGATGTAATCATAGTAGTATCGACGAGATACGCTCTTGTACTTACAATGGATGTCAGGTGTAGATCCACCCACAAAGTTTGTACTTTTCAAAGGCGGTATAGTACCGAATATGATTTATTAGTATCACAGTACTATACTAGTACCGGTTTGGGTTCCCTACAAGGAACCCAAACACTCTTCCAAGATGACAGGTGTCTCCTCCAGACCTCAACCCAATTGAGATATAGTGTTTTTTATATAGTTCATTAAAACATTTTACTGGAAATAGAAACACAGTACTGCTGTTTTTTGGGGGGTTTTACTGAAAAATTTGGCAGTTTTTGTGTTAAATGTATATTATTTTCACAACATGATATTGTTCATGGAAAAACAGTACAAGTTATTTTTTTATTTTGGCAACTTAGCTGCCGGTTTTTCTACCGTAAAAACAAATGTACTGTCTTTCCAGTTACAGTAAAACAACCGTAGATTTTACAGTCAAAAACTGGCAGCTCAGTCAACAGAATTTTAACGCAAAAAACAGTAGTAGTTTTTTTAATTTTTTTTATTTACAGTAATATGCTGTAAAAAACAACATAACATTTATTGTAATTTTTATTATTTTTGATGGGTAGTTTGCTGTAAAGTAAAGTATTTTTATTTAGACAAAAACATGTTTGGAAAGTATAATAACATACTGTAATACTTGTTGCAATGATGGATACTATTAAAGTTTAAAAGGCATGCAATTTCAAGCAGTACCGTATTTTTCGGAGTATAAGTCGCACCGGAGTATAAGTCGCACCGGAGTATAAGTCGCACCGGAGTATAAGTCGCACCGGCTGAAAATGCATAATAAAGAAGGAAAAAAACATATATAAGTCGCACTGGAGTATAAGTCGCATCTATTACATTTAGTGAGAAAATATGAAGTACTTTATTGACACATCATTTCCAGGTGTTTGCAGGCCAGATAAAATGATGTGGCGGGCCAAATCTGGCACCCCGGGGCCTTGAGTTTGACACCTGCGGCCTAGAGCGTTTACATGGGCATGCCCATATAAGGGCGTCCGGGCACACACTGATGTCAATGACATCCCACTTGGAAAAAAAAACACTTAAAAAAGGAGCTGCACTTTTTTGGGTGGGATTTTTCCTATCGTTCAAAATCATGGTGAGAGACAAGAACACAAATTTCTTCTTTTTTTTTTTAGGCGTCTAGAGATGATTAAAAAAAAAAAACGCTTGTAAGATGTGGCTAATGTGAGTCACTATAGTTACTAAGACAACTTTTAAACCCTCCATTAACGTGTTATATACACACTGCAAGTATATACATAATGTAGTAACAGACACCTTCATAACAACATGTAATATGTACAATATACACACTGCAAGTATATATATATAATGTAGTAACAGACACCTTCATAACAATATGTAATATGTACAATATACACACTGCAAGTATATATATATCATGTAGTAACAGACACCTTCATAACAATATGTAATATGTACAATATAGACACTGCAAGTATATATACAGTATAATGTAGTAACAAACACCTTCATAACAATATGTAATATGTACAATATACACACTGCAAGTATATATATATAATGTAGTAACAGACACCTTCATAACAATATGTAATATGTACAATATACACACTGCAAGTATATATATAATGTAGTTACAGACACTTTCATAACAATATGTAATATGTACAATATACACACTGCAAGTATATATATAATGTAGTAACAGACACCTTCATAACAATATATAATATGTACAATATACACACTGCAAGTATATATATAATGTAATAATAGACACCTTCATAACAATATGTAATATGTACAATATACACACTGCAAGTATATATATAATGTAGTAACAGACACCTTCATAACAATATGTAACATGTACAATATACACACTGCAAGTATATATATAATGTAGTAACAGACACCTTCATAACAATATGTAACATGTACAATATACACTCTGCAAGTATATATATATATATATATATATATATATATATATATATATATATATATATATATATATGTATATATATATATAATGTAGTAACGGACACCTTCATAACAATATGTAATATGTACAATATACACACTGCAAGTATATATATATTGTAATAGACACCTTCATAACAATATGTAATATGTACAATATACACACTGCAAGTATATGTATAATGTAGTAACAGACACCTTCATAACAATATGAAATATGTACAATATACACACTGCAAGTATATATATAATGTAGTAACGGACACCTTCATAACAACATGTAATATGTACAATATACACACTGCAAGTATATATATAATGTAGTAACAGACACCTTCATAACTATATGTAATATGTACAATATACACACTGCAAGTATATATATATATATATATATATAATGTAGTAACAGACACCTTCATAACAATATGTAATATGTACAATATACACACTGCAAGTATATATATATAATGTAGTAACAGACACCTTCATAAGAATATGTAATATGTACAATATACACACTGCAAGTATATATATAATGTAGTAACAGACACCTTCATAACAATATGTAATATGTACAATATACACACTGCAAGTATATATATAATGTAGAAACAGACACCTTCATAACAATATGTAATATGTACAATATACACACTGCAAGTATATATATAATGTAGTAACGGACACCTTCATAACAACATGTAATATGTACAATATACACACTGCAAGTATATATATATATATAATGTAGTAACGGACACCTTCATAACAATATGTAATATGTACAATATACACACTGCAAGTATATGTATAATGTAGTAACAGACACCCTCATAACAATATGTACAATATTTACTGTATTTTGGTTATTTTAAGCAACACCGGAACCTCTTTCCTCAGCGCACTTTTTTTCCGTTCCCATAGCAACGCACTTACGACTTCCGGCAACAAAGGCGCGTGTCTTGTAATCATGGAAGACTTGGTCACGGACAACGAAGTTGGCTATTTTTTGGACAGATGACGATTCACAACCTGATCTTTTTGTAGCTGAATATACGGAGGATGAACTCCTGGTTATAACAGAGGGTGAAACGCCGAAGCCAAGATTGTGACTCCGGTGTACCTTAACGGTGTCAAGGTGGAACTAGAAACGTCCAAAGCCGGCTGGACCAAACGGACAACTGTGCATTGAGTATAATGTATACCCACTATAATGTGTATGGTATACCCATATAAGTAAGTACGGCACACTTAAAATCATTTAATTTTCTCAAAAATCGACAGTGGGCCTTATAACCCGGTGCGTCTAATGTAAGTCATTCTCGTTGTGCTTACCGACCTCGAAGCAATTTTATTTGGTACATGGTGTAATGACACGTGTGATCAGTAGACGGCAGTCACACATAAGAGAGATATGTGGACTGCTCAGTTGACGTCAGCGGATTATCCACATATGGTCAAGGTTTACCCAAAAGGCTTTGTTGAAACGAAACTCAGTTGACAGTAAAAAGTTGTTGGATATGACTTTAAAGCATAACCAAGCATGCATCACTATAGCTCTTGTCTCAAAGTAGGTGTACTGTCACCACCTGTCACATCACACCCTGACTTATTTGGACATTTTTTCCGGTTTTCCTGTGCGTAGTGTTTTAGTTCTTGTCTTGCGCTCCTATTTTGATGGCTTTTTCTCTTTTTTCTGTATTTTCCTGTAGCAGTTTCATGTCTTCCTTTGAGCGATATTTCCCATATCTACTTTGTTTTAGCAATCAAGAATATTTCAGTTGTTTTTTATCCTTCTTTGTGGGGGACATTGTTGATTGTCATGTCATGTTCAGATGTACATTGTGGACGCCGTCTTTGCTCCACAGTAAGTCTTTGCTGTCGTCCAGCATTCTGTTTTTGTTTACTTTGTCGCGTGTTCGGTTTTTGTTTCGTTCTGCATAGCCTTCCCTAGGCTTCAATGCCTTTTCTCACTCACCTGTTGTTTATTTTTGGTTTAAGCATTAGACGCATGTATTAAGCATGTATTTTCTTTGTGTTATGATGTAAAGGAGAGGTGGTTGTATTGTACAATAAGTATGTGTCAATGAAAGGGCATTTTATGACTTTTATTAACTTTTCACCCATCACTGCGGTCCTCTCCAAGGTTTCTCAAAGTCTCCCTACTAACCCGCCAGTGCCTCCATGGAAATGCCCCCCTCTACTTCAAAGAACTACTCACCCCCAAATCCTCCACACGACACCTCCGCTCCGAACAGGCTAACCTCCTCCAACCTCTGAGGACAAAGCTACGAACAATGCGAGACCGGGCTTTCTGCTCCGCCGCTCCCAGTCTGTGGAACGCTCTCCCTGACCACCTGAGGGCACCACAGACTGTGGATGCTTTTAAAAAAGGCTTAAAAACCCTTCTTTTTAAAAAAAGTTTTTTTTGTTTTTTTTTAGATGTATACATACTAGTTTTAGCTATTTGGCTGTTCTAGTTTTTATTTGTATTTATTTTTTATTATCTTTTAAATTTTATTTATTTTTTTATTTTTATTTATTTGTATTTTATTATATTTTTTAATACACTGTAGCACTTTGAGGTTGTTTACTCAATGTAAAATGATTTTTACAAATAAAATCTATTATTATTATTATTATTATTATTATTATTATTATTGTTATTATTATTATCATTATTATTATTATTATTATTATTATTATTATTATTATTGTTATTATTATTATCATTATTATTGTTATTATTATTATTATTATTATTGTTATTATTATTATCATTATTATTATTATTATTATTATTATTATTATTATTCAATTATTATTATTATTATTATTCTCACAGTCATTCACATTGACATCCCACCGGGTTATGAGTTTTTCCTTGTCTTTATGTGGGCTCATTGTGGCTTGTGCAGCCCTTTGAGACACTTGTGATTTAGGGCTATACAAATAAACATTGATTGATTGATTGATTGATTGATTGATTGATTGATTGATTGATTGAAAAACACTGATGTAGACCACAAGAAAGTCTTTTAAATTTAGAAAAAAAAATCAGAATAATATGATAATAATATTAATGCGCCTTATAATCCGGCGCGCCTTTTGTATGAAAAAAGACCGGACTAGACCCGCTCATCTGCAGTGCGCCTTATAATCCGGTGCGCCCTATGGTCCGGAGAATACGGTACACCGGTAATTTAAAAAAAAATTCAAATGAAAACAGTTCTGTCCTCGAGGGGGAGCATGACAGAAGATAATTAGTTTATTTTAGTCTTTATTTGAAGGGATAATGCACAGAAACATTAAGCTCAAAGACAGATATGTTCGGTACCAGATTATAGCTAAATAGCTCATTTGTGTCCCTGACACAAGGCTGAAGCTTAGAGGTGACAGAGCTTTCGCCGTTGCTGCTCCCAAGCTCTGGAACGACCTACCCCTGAGTGTTAGACAAGCCTCCTCTCTTCCTGTTTTTAAATCTCTCTTAAAAACATACTTTTATTCCATGGCTTTTAACACTGAGTGATATCCATCCTGCAACGGCGCCCCATAATACACCTGCTGTGAACCTGTTTTTATGTTTTTATTTATTCTATTTTAATTTTTTTTTTTTTTTTATCGTGTTCTGTTTGTGTTGTGTTGTGTTTGCTCGGTACTCGTTTTATCTTTTAACCTGTTCATTGTACAGCACTTTGGCTACCCCTGTGGTAAATTTTAAATGTGCTTTATAAATAAAGTTGATTTGATTTCCATCTGCAGTCCCTGGCTACCTAAATTAAAGGGATACAAAAATCATGCAATAAAATTATGACGATAAAATCATACTATAGCATGTAATCAAATTAAGAAAAGTCATAAAATGCCCTTTCATGGACACATACTTAATATACAATACAACCACCTCTCCTTTACATCATAACTCATAGACAATACATGCTCTTGTTCACATCTGTCATCATTTGTAAAAACAACCATGATTTTAACAGACACACCTCAAAATTTACAACAAAAATGCTCTCATGGATAAATATAATACTCATTAAGTTGATGTGTCAAACATAGTGGCCACCTTATTGGCCGTGTGAGCAGCTTCAATTGTGAATGAAGAGTAATCTGTTAATTAAGAACATGGATTATCGGATGTTTTGTAACTCCCTAAAGTAATAAATACCACATTGAAAATGACACACACACACACACACACACCTTTGCAAGTAATTGCAACCAGAAAGATTGCCTCATTAACGAGGCTGTGGTAAAACATGCCAAATGTCCCAAAAGAACCAGAAGTGAGTCACACTCCGATAGACAACCACAGTGTGTGAGCACCAAAAACAGGAATGTCCATCTACTCCCTTTCAGGTCTGTGTTCCACTTCTTTTTTCTCAAACCAACGCAAAAAACCCTTTCGCGGCCAAGCGACACTACCGGCACGCACACGCCGACGTGACGTCAGACGTTTGCGCCTGCCTCAAACGTGCACAATTCAAGCCCGGACCTTTCCCGATATCATCATCAATAAGTATGGAGATGACTTTTGTGAATGTTCCTAGACATTTTTTTTAACACAAAACACATCACTTTTGTTGACATTTCTACTTTACCTGCATGAGTGGCAGTGAAGTGCAGGAGTAAAAAAGCCACTAAGGGTATTGTCCTCTTCCCTAAAAAGTGCTCCATCTTCCCAAAGTCTTGGGACTCTCTCCCCTTTTCCTCAACTGCAAAATTTCCAGAAGTTGCAGGAACTAAGCAGCCATGCATGTGTAGTAAAGAGTAAAATGATCAAAAAAATATATATATTTACAAAAAGCCAGTGGGTTCTTTCACTAGCTGTGTTTTTGGGTGTTGTGGTGTCTCCTCAAGAACCTCTCAGAGACTTCTCATTCAGTTTCTCCTCCTCGCCATCACTCCCTCCTCCTCCTCCACACCCCTCCCATAAGGTGGGTGTGTAGAGGAGCGGTCCAAGCTCCAGAGGAAGACCCCCCCCCTGTCATAAATCACCTTTATTACCGGATAATTTGTTAGGTCTCACTTCTTTAGGGACGGTCATTTATCCACAGTATTGATCACCTTTGCTAAAAAGCATGGCATTTGCTCTGTAATTTCAAGGAGTTGCAGTAATTCCACAGATGCTTGCAAGGCAGCTGTCAAAAGTGAACAATATACTGCATTGTAGAGGCTTTTTTTTTTTTTATCATCTGCCATCTAAAACTGAGCCTCATATTCATCTCTGAGCCCAATAGCTCAATGCAGCTTGGTTGACCTCGGCGAGTGATGCCGCCGCAGGCTGAATCCACTCAGCTTAAAGGTCAGAACATTTGGTGCATTTGTGTGTCAACAACACCCGGCGAGAAGCATTAGCGAAAATAATGCAGTTTGCACACACCCTCCTGTTTTAGAAAGAGTGGTCGCCGCCCCCCTGTTCAACTTTCTCATGTTGATGAAAGTTAACATGTTAAAAACACACTTCACAGTATTGGAATATTGCCTGATTATTACATGTATTATGATATATATGAAAAATATACAACTCAATACACAGTAAGATGCAAAACTACATTAATGTGCATTGAAGTTTAACTAGATGAGGCAATTCCTGGAGGAATTGCGTGTGAATTTGAACTGGAATGCTGACAGAATGTAGTATGAATGTAAGAATAGTTTGAATGTTGGAATGGTTTCAATGTTGAACAGTTTGAATTTCCAGGAAAAACGGAATTTGGTTTGGAACTTGGGAAAGTGTTAGTTTGAATGTCCAGGGTGAGTGGAATGGGTTAATGTTTGAATGGTTTGAAAAGGTTGAAAAATGTGGGAATTGTGCAACTTGGAAAAAATGTCCCATTCATTTCAATGGGAAATTTGGGAATTTTGGGAAAAGTGGGATTTTTTTTTTTAATGATTAGGAGCATGAATGTCCTGAATGAGCTGAATTGGTTGGTGTTGGAGTTGTTTAAATCCGTCAAGAAATGTTGTAGTAGTAAATGGTATTAGGGAATTTCGTAAAAATCGGGAATTTTTGCTGGAAATGGTAAAAAACTTGAATAGTCTGAATGAGTTGAAATGCTTGGTGTTGAAATGTTTCAAAACGGTCGAGAAATGTTGAAGTAGTAACATGTTGAATTGAGAAATGGTATTACGGAATTCCTGGAATTTCGGGAAAACCGGGATTTTTTTCAGTTCAAAAAAGAACTTTGGTTTTTTTTTGTCCTAATTAAGAGGAATGTTTTGACGGTGGAACGGTTGAAATGCGTTGAAAAATGTGGAAGGAGTAGTCGCCAGAAACAAGGGTGGAAATAGAGCAAGAATGCTGGAAAATCCTGGAATTTTTTGGATCTTAGAAAAAGGGTAATTTGAATTTTTAGAATGGTGGAATGTGTTGAAGGTGGAATGTTTTGAATCGGTTGAAAAATTTGGAAATGGTGGAAGTTTGAAAAATGGCCAATTCATTTTGAATGGGAAAAGTGTCCCGGAAAAGCTGGAATTTCCAGGAAAACCGGAATTTGGTTTGAAACTTGGGAAAGTGTTGGTAGGAATGGTTTGAATAGGTTGAAAAATGTGGGAATTGTGCAACTTGGAAAACGGTCCCATTCATTTCAATGGGAGCTTCCTGGAAATTTGGGAATTTTGGGAAAAGCGGGATTTTATTGAAAATGATTAGGAGTATGAATATCCTGAATGAGCTGAATTGGTTGGTGTTGGAGTGGTTTAAATGCGTCAAGAAATGTTGAAGTAGTACTAATTGAAAAATGGTATCACAAAATTTCGGGAAAACTGGGAATTTTTTAAGTTCTTGAACCAACTTCTTATTTTTGTCCTGACTAAGAGGAATGTTTTGACAAAAACGTGAAAGGAGTCGTCGCACTAAAAAATCTTGGAAATAAGGGTAGAAAAAATAGAAATTCCTGGAAATTTGTTGAACGTGGAAAAATGATTATTTGAATTTCCAGGATGAGTTGAATGCGTTGAATGTGGAATGGTTTGAATCGTTTGAAAAATGTGTAAATTGTGGAAGTTTGAAAAATGGATAATTCATTTTGAATGGGGGAAATGTCCCTAAAAACTGGGAATTCTAGGAAATCCGGGGAATGCTGACAGAATGTAGTATGAATGTAAGAATAGTTTGAATGTTGGAATGGTTTCAATGTTTGTTTGTCAGTTTGAATTTCCAGGAAAAAAGGAATTTGATTTGGAACTTGGGAAAGTGTTAGTTTGAATGTCCAGGGTGAGTGGAATGGGTTAATGTTTGAATGGTTTGAAAAGGTTGAAAAATGTGGGAATTGTGCAACTTGGAAAAAATGTCCCATTCATTTCAATGAGAAATTTGGGAATTTTGGGAAAAGTGGAATTTTTTTTTTTTTTTAAATGATTAGGAGCATGAATGTCCTGAATGAGCTGAATTGGTTGGTGTTGGAGTTGTTTAAATCCTTCAAGAAATGTTGTAGTAGTAAATGGTATTAGGGAATTTCGTAAAAATCGGGAAATTTTGCTGGAAATGGTAAAAAACTTGAATAGTCTGAATGAGTTGAAATGCTTGGTGTTAAAATGTTTCAAAACGGTCAAGAAATGTTGAAGTAGTAACATGTTGAATTGAGAAATGGTATTACGGAATTCCTGGAATTTCGGGAAAACCGGGATTTTTTTCAGTTCAAAAAACGACTTTGTTTTTTTTTTTTGTCCTAATTAAGAGGAATGTTTTGACGGTGGAATGGTTGAAATCCGTTGAAAAATGTGGAAGGAGTAGTCGCCAGAAAAAAAGGGTGGAAATAGAGCAAGAATTCTGGAAAATCCTGGAAATTTTTGGATCTTAGAAAAAGGGTAATTTGAATTTTTAGAATGGTGGAATGTTTTGAGTCGGTTGAAAAATTTGGAAATGGTAGAAGTATGAAAAATGGCCAATTCATTTTGAATGGGAAAAGTGTCCCGAAAAAGCTGGAATTTCCAGGAAAACCGGAATTTGGTTTGAAACTTGGGAAAGTGTTGGTAGGAATGGTTTGAATAGGTTAAAAAATGTGGGAATTGTGTAACTTGGAAAACGGTCCCATTCATTTAAATGGGAGCTTCCTGGAAATTTGGGAATTTTGGGAAAAGTGGGATTTTATTGAAAATTATTAGGAGTATGAATATCCTGAATGAGCTGAATTGGTTGGTGTTGGAGTGGTTTAAATGCGTCAAGAAATGTTGAAGTAGTACTAATTGAAAAATGGTATCACAAAATTTCGGGAAAACCGGGAATTTTTCAAGTTCTTGAACCAACTTGTTATTTTTGTCCTGACTAAGAGGAATGTTTTGACAAAAATGTGAAAGGAGTCGTCGCACTAAAAAATCTTGGAAATAAGGGTAGAAAAAAATGGAAATTCCTGGAAATGTGTTGAACGTGGAAAAATGATTTTTTGAATTTCCAGGATGAGTTGAATGCGTTGAATGTGGAATGGTTTGAATCGTTTGAAAAATGTGTAAATTGTGGAAGTTTGAAAAATGGATAATTCATTTTGAATGGGGGAAATGTCCCTAAAAACTGGGAATTCTAGGAAATCCGGGGAATGCTGACAGAATGTAGTATGAATGTAAGAATAGTTTGAATGTTGGAATGGTTTCAACGTTGAACAGTTTGAATTTCCAGGAAAACCGGAATTTGGTTTGGAACTTGGGAGAGTGTTAGTTTGAATGTCCAGGGTGAGTGGAATGGGTTAATGTTTGAATGGTTTGAAAAGGTTGAAAAATGTGGGAATTGTGCAACTTGGAAAAATGTCCCATTCATTTCAATGAGAAATTTGGGAATTTTGGGAAAAGTGGAATTTTTTTTTTTTAATGATTAGGAACATGAATGTTCTGAATGAACTGAATTGGTTGGTGTTGGAGTTGTTTAAATCCGTCAAGAAAAGTTGTAGTAGTAAATGGTATTAGGGAATTTCCTAAAAATCGGGATTTTTTTTTGAAAATGGTAAAAAACTTGAATAGTCTGAATGAGTTGAAATGCTTGGTGTTAAAATGTTTCAAAACGGTCGAGAAATGTTGAAGTAGTAACATGTTGAATTGAGAAATGGTATTACGGAATTCCTGGAATTTCGGGAAAACCGGGATTTTTTTCAGTTCAAAAAACAATTTCGGGGTTTTTTCTTGTCCTAATTAAGAGGAATGTTTTGACGGTGGAACGGTTTAAATGCGTTGAAAAATGTGGAAGGAGTAGTCGCCAGAAACAAGAGTGGAAATAGAGCAAGAATTCTGGAAAATCCTGGAATTTTTTGGATCTTAGAAAAAGGGTAGTTTGAATTTTTAGAATGGTGGAATGTTCTGAATCGGTTGAAAAATTTGGAAATGGTGGAAGTATGAAAAATGGCCAATTCATTTTGAATGGGAAAAGTGTCCCGAAAAAGCTGGAATTTCCAGGAAAACCGGAATTTGGTTTGAAACTTGGGAAAGTGTTGGTAGGAATGGTTTGAATAGGTTGAAAAATGTGGGAATTGTGCAACTTAGAAAACGGTCCCATTCATTTCAATGGGAGCTTCCTGGAAATTTGGGAATTTTGGGAAAAAGCGGAATTTTATTGAAAATGATTAGGAGCATGAATTTCCTGAATGAGCTGAATTGGTTGGTGTTGGAGTTGTTTAAATCCGTCAAGAAATATTGTAGTAGTAAATGGTATTAGGGAATTTCGTAAAAATCGGGAATTTTGCTGGAAATGGTAAAAAACTTGAATAGTCTGAATGAGTTGAAATGCTTGGTGTTAAAATGTTTCAAAACGGTCGAGAAATGTTGAAGTAGTAACATGTTGAATTGAGAAATGGTATTACGGAATTCCTGGAATTTCGGGAAAACCGGGATTCTGTTTAGTTCAAAAAACAACTTCAGGGTTTTTTTTTGTCCTAATTAAGAAGAATGTTTTGACGGTGGAACGGTTGAAATGCGTAGAAAAATGTGGAAGGAGTAGTCGCCAGAAACAAGGGTGGAAATAGAGCAAGAATTCTGGAAAATCCTGGAATTTTTTGGATCTTAGAAAAAGGGTAGTTTGAATTTTTAGAATGGTGGAATGTTTTGAATCGGTTGAAAAATTTGGAAATTGTGGAAGTTTGAAAAATGGATAATTCATTTTGAATGGGGGAAATGTCCCTAAAAACTGGGAATTCTAGGAAATCTGGGGATTTTTTTGTATAATCGTTGAAGGTGGGCACACAATTTCTGAACAGACTGAATATTTTGAAGTTTTTTTGGAACTTAGAAAAAAGGTAGTTTAAATTTCCAGGATGGTGGAATGTGTTGAAGGTGGAATGTTTTGAATCGGTTGAAAAATTTGGAAATGGTGGAAGTTTGAAAAATGGCCAATTAATTTTGAATGGGAAAAGTGTCCCGGAAAAGCTGGAATTTCCAGGAAAACCGGGATTTAGTTTGAAACTTGGGAAAGTGTTGGTAGGAATGGTTTGATTAGGTTGAAAAATGTGGGAATTGTGCAACTTGGAAAACGGTCCCATTCATTTCAATGGGAGCTTCCTGGAAATTTGGGAATTTTGGGAAAAGCGTGATTTTATTGAAAATGATTAGGAGCATGAATGTCCTGAATGAGCTGAATTGGTTGGTGTTGGAGTTGTTTAAATCCGTCAAGAAATATTGTAGTAGTAAATGGTATTAGGGAATTTCGTAAAAATCAGGAATTTTGCTGGAAATGGTAAAAAAAACTTGAATAGTCTGAATGAGTTGAAATGCTTAGTGTTAAAATGTTTCAAAACGGTCGAGAAATGTTGAAGTAGTAACATGTTGAATTGAGAAATGGTATTACGAAATTCCTGGAATTTCGGGAAAACTGGGATTTTTTTTCAGTTCAAAAAACAACTTTGTTTTTTTTTTGTCCTAATTAAGAGGAATGTTTTGACGGTGGAACGGTTGAAATGCGTTGAAAAATGTGGAAGGAGTAGTCGCCAGAAAAAAAGGTGGAAATAGAGCAAGAATTCTGGAAAATCCTGGAATTTTTTGGATCTTAGAAAAAGGGTAGTTTGAATTTTTAGAATGGTGGAATGTTTTGAATCGGTTGAAAATTTTGGAAATGGTGGAAGTTTGAAAAATGGCCAATTTATTTTGAATGGGAAAAGTGTTCCGGAAAAGCTGGAATTTTCAGGAAAACCGGAATTTGGTTTGAAACTTGGGAAAGTGTTGGTAGGAATGGTTTGAATAGGTTGACAAATGTGGGAATTGTGCAACTTGGAAAACGGTCCCATTCATTTCAATGGGAGCTTCCTGGAAATTTGGGAATTTTGGTAAAAGCGGGATTTTATTGAAAATGATTAGGAGCACGAATGTCCTGAATGAGCTGAATTGGTTGGTGTTGGAGTGGTTTAAATGCGTCAAGAAATGTTGAAGTAGTACTAATTGAAAAATGGTATCACAAAATTTCAGGAAAACCGGGAATTTTTCAAGTTCTTGAACCAACTTGTTATTTTTGTCCTGACTAAGAGGAATGTTTTGACAAAAATGTGAAAGGAGTCGTCGCACTAAAAAATCTTGGAAATAAGGGTAGAAAAAAATGGAAATTCCTGGAAATTTGTTGAACGTGGAAAAATGATTGTTTGAATTTCCAGGATGAGTTGAATGCGTTGAATGTGGAATGGTTTGAATCGGTTGAAAAATGTGGGAATTGTGCAACTTGGAAAACGGTCCCATTCATTTCAATGGGAGCTTCCTGGAAATTTGGGAATTTTGGGAAAAGCGGGATTTTATTGAAAATGATTAGGAGCATGAATGTCCTGAATGAGCTGAATTGGTTGGTGTTGGAGTGGTTTAAATGCGTCAAGAAATGTTGAAGTAGTACTAATTGAAAAATGGTATCACAAAATTTCGGGAAAACCGGGAATTTTTCAAGTTCTTGAACCAACTTGTTATTTTTGTCCTGACTAAGAGGAATGTTTTGACAAAAATGTGAAAGGAGTCGTCGCACTAAAAAATCTTGGAAATAATGGTAGAAAAAAATAGAAATTCCTGGAAATTTGTTGAACGTGGAAAAATGATTGTTTGAATTTCCAGGATGAGTTGAATGCGTTGAATGTGGAATGGTTTGAATTGTTTGAAAGATGTGTAAATTGTGGAAGTTTGAAAAATGGATGATTAATTTTGAATGGGGGAAATGTCCCTAAAAACTGGGAATTCTAGGAAATCCGGGGAATGCTGACAGAATGTAGTATGAATGTAAGAATAGTTTGAATGTTGGAATGGTTTCAACGTTGAACAGTTTGAATTTCCAGGAAAACCGGAATTTGGTTTGGAACTTGGGAAAGTGTTAGTTTGAATGTCCAGGGTGAGTGGAATGGGTTAATGTTTGAATGGTTTGAAAAGGTTGAAAAATGTGGGAATTGTGCAACTTGGAAAAAATGTCCCATTCATTTCAATGAGAAATTTGGGAATTTTGGGAAAAGTGGAATTTTTTTTTTTTTTAAATGATTAGGAGCATGAATGTTCTGAATGAGCTGAATTGGTTGGTGTTGGAGTTGTTTAAATCCGTCAAGAAATGTTGTAGTAGTAAATGGTATTAGGGAATTTCGTAAAAATCGGGAAATTTTGCTGGAAATGGTAAAAAACTTGAATAGTCTGAATGAGTTGAAATGCTTGGTGTTAAAATGTTTCAAAACGGTCGAGAAATGTTGAAGTAGTAACATGTTGAATTGAGAAATGGTATTACGGAATTCCTAGAATTTCGGGAAAACCGGGATTTTTTTCAGTTCAAAAAACAACTTTGGGGTTTTTTTGTCCTAATTAAGAAGAATGTTTTGACGGTGGAACGGTTGAAATGCGTTGAAAAATGTGGAAGTAGTAACATGTTGAATTGAGAAATGGTATTACGGAATTCCTGGAATTTCGGGAAAACCGGAATTTTTTTCAGTTCAAAAAACAACTTTGGGTTTTTTTTGTCCTAATTAAGAGGAATGTTTTGACGGTGGAACGGTTGAAATGCGTAGAAAAATGTGGAAGGAGTAGTCGCCAGAAACAAGGGTGGAAATAGAGCAAGAATTCTGGAAAATCCTGGAATTTTTTGGATCTTAGAAAAAGGGTAGTTTGAATTTTTAGACTGGTGAAATGTTTTGAATCGGTTGAAAAATTTGGAAATGGTGGAAGTATGAAAAATGGCCAATTCATTTTGAATGGGAAAATTGTCCTGAAAAAGCTGGAATTTCCAGGAAAACCGGAATTTGGTTTGAAACTTGGGAAAGTGTTGGTAGGAATGGTTTGAATAGGTTGAAAAATGTGGGAATTGTGCAACTTGGAAAACGGTCCCATTCATTTCAATGGGAGCTTCCTGGAAATTTGGGAATTTTGGGAAAAGCGGGATTTTGTTGAAAATGATTAGGAGCATGAATGTCCTGAATGAGCTGAATTGGTTGGTGTTGGAGTGGTTTAAATGCGTCAAGAAATGTTGAAGTAGTACTAATTGAAAAATGGTATCACAAAATTTCGGGAAAACCGGGAATTTTTCAAGTTCTTGAACCAACTTGTTATTTTTGTCCTGACGAAGAGGAATGTTTTGACAAAAATGTGAAAGGAGTCGTCGCACTAAAAAATCTTGGAAATAAGGGTAGAAAAAAAAGGACATTCCTGGAAATTTGTTGAACGCGGAAAAATTATTGTTTGAATTTCCAGGATGAGTTGAATGCGTTGAATGTGGAATGGTTTGAATCGGTTGAAAAATTTGGAAATTGTGGAAGTTTGAAAAATGGATAATTCATTTTGAATGGGGGAAATGTCCCTAAACACTGGGAATTCTAGGAAATCTGGGGAATGCTGGCAGAATGTAGTATGAATGTAAGAATAGTTTGAATGTTGGAATGGTTTCAACGTTGAACAGTTTGAATTTCCAGGAAAAACGGAATTTGGTTTGGAACTTGGGAAAGTGTTCGTTTGAATGTCCAGGGTGAGTGGAATGGGTTAATGTTTGAATGGTTTGAAAAGGTTGAAAAATGTGGGAATTGTGCAACTTGGAAAAAATGTCCCATTCATTTCAATGAGAAATTTGGGAATTTTGGGAAAAGTGGGATTTTTTTTTTTTTAAATGATTAGGAGCATGAATGTCCTGAATGAGCTGAATTGGTTGGTGTTGGAGTTGTTTAAATCCGTCAAGAAATGTTGTAGTAGTAAATGGTATTAGGGAATTTCGTAAAAATCGGGAAATTTTGCTGGAAATGGTAAAAAACTTGAATAGTCTGAATGAGTTGAAATGCTTGGTGTTAAAATGTTTCAAAACGGTCGAGAAATGTTGAAGTAGTAACATGTTGAATTGAGAAATGGTATTACGGAATTCCTGGAATTTCGGGAAAACCGGGATTTTTTTCAGTTCAAAAAAGAACTTTGGGGTTTTTTTGTCCTAATTAAGAGGAATGTTTTGACGGTGGAACGGTTGAAATGCGTAGAAAAATGTGGAAGGAGTAGTCGCCAGAAGAAAGGGTGGAAATAGAGCAAGAATTCTGGAAAATCCTGGAATTTTTTGGATCTTAGAAAAAGGGTAGTTTGAATTTTTAGAATGGTGGAATGTTTTGAGTCGGTTGAAAAATTTGGAAATGGTAGAAGTATGAAAAATGGCCAATTCATTTTGAATGGGAAAAGTGTCCCGGAAAAGCTGGAATTTCCAGGAAAACCGGAATTTGGTTTGAAACTTGGGAAAGTGTTGGTAGGAATGGTTTGAATAGGTTGAAAAATGTGGGAATTGTGCAACTTGGAAAACGGTCCCATTCATTTCAATGGGAGCTTCAATCAAAATGTTGTAGTAGTAAATGGTATTAGGGAATTTCGTAAAAATCGGGAAATTTTGCTGGAAATGGTAAAAAACTTGAATAGTCTGAATGAGTTGAAATGCTTGGTGTTAAAATGTTTCAAAACGGTCGAGAAATGTTGAAGTAGTAACATGGTATTACGGAATTCCTGGAATTTCGGGAAAACCAGGATTTTTTTCAGTTCAAAAAACAACTTTGTTTTTTTTTTGTCCTAATTAAGAGGAATGTTTTGACGGTGGAACGGTTGAAATGCGTTGAAAAATGTGGAAGGGGCAGTCGTCAGAAAAAAGGGTGGAAATAGAGCAAGAATTCTGGAAAATCCTGGAATTTTTGGGATCTTAGAAAAAGGGTAATTTTAATTTTTAGAATTGTGGAATGTGTTGAAGGTGGAATGTTTTGAATCGGTTGAAAAATTTGGAAATGGTGGAAGTTTGAAAAATGGCCAATTCATTTTGAATGGGAAAAGTGTCCCGAAAAAGCTGAAATTTCCAGGAAAACCGGAATTTGGTTTGAAACTTGGGAAAGTGTTGGTAGGAATGGTTTGAATAGGTTGAAAAATGTGGGAATTGTGCAACTTGGAAAACGGTCCCATTCATTTCAATCGGAGCTTCCTGGAAATTTGGGAATTTTGGGAAAAGTGGGATTTTATTGAAAATGATTAGGAGCATGAATGTCCTGAATGAGCTGAATTGGTTGATGTTGGAGTGGTTTAAATGCATCAAGAAATGTTGAAGTAGTACTAATTGAAAAATGGTATCAAAAAATTTCGGGAAAACCGGGAATTTTTCAAGTTCTTGAACCAACTTGTTATTTTTGTCCTGACGAAAAGGAATGTTTTGACAAAAATGTGAAAGGAGTCGTCGCACTAAAAAATCTTGGAAATAAGGGTAGAAAAAAAAAGGAAATTCCTGGTAATTTGTTAAACGTGGAAAAATGATTGTTTGAATTTCCAGGATGAGTTGAATGCGTTGAATGTGGAATGGTTTGAATCGGTTAAAAAATGTGTAAATTGTTGAAGTTTGAAAAATTGATAATTCATTTTGAATGGGGGAAATGTCCCTAAAAACTGGGAGTTCTAGGAAATCCGGGGATTTTTTTTTATAATCGTTGAAGGTGGGCACACAATTTCTGAACAGACTGAATATTTTGAAGTTTTTTTGGAATTTGGAAAAAAGGTAGTTTAAATTTCCAGGATGATTTGAATGTGTTGAAGGTGGAATGGTTCGAATCGGTTGAAAAATGTGGGAATTGCGCAATTTGGAAAAAAAAAATCCCATTTATTTCAATGGGAGCTTCCTGGAAATTTGGGAATTTTGGAAAAAAGTGGGATTTTATAAAAAATTATTAGGAGCATACATTTCCTGAATGAGCTGGATTGGTTGGTGTTGGAATTGTTTAAATCCGTCAAGAAATGTTGACGTAGTGACAGTTTAATTGAAAAATGGTATTAGGGAATTTCGGGAAAACCGGGAATTTTTCAAGTTGTTTTTTTGTCCCGACTAAGAGGAATGTTTTGACAGTGGAACGGTTGAAATGGGTTGAAAAAGATGAAAGTCATTGCACTAAAAAAGGTTTGAAATAAGGTTCGAAAAAAACCAGGAATGCCTGGAAATTTGTTGAATGTGGAAAAATGGCTGTTTGAATTTCCAGGAGGAATTGAATGTGTTGAAGGTGGAATGGTTTGAATGGGTTGAAAAATGTGGAATTGTGCAATTTGGAAAAAAATCCCATTTATTTCAATGGGAGCTTCCTGGAAATTTGGGAATTTTGGAAAAAAGTTGGATTTGATTGAAAATGATTAGGAGCATAAATTTCCTGAATGAGCTGAATTGGTTGGTGTTGGAATTGTTTAAATCTGTCAAGAAATGTTGACGTAGTAAGAGTTTAATTGAAAAAATGGTATTAGGGAATTTCGGGAAAACCGGGAATTTTTCAAGTTGTTTTTTTGTCCTGACTAAGAGGAATGTTTTGACAGTGGAACGGTTGAAATGGGTTGAAAAAGATGAAAGTCATCGCACTAAAAAAGGTTTTAAATAAGGTTAGAAATATAGGGAATTCCTGGAAATTTGTTGAATGTGGAAAAATTGTTTGTTTGAATTTCCAGGATGATTTGAATGTGTTGAAGGTGGAATGGTTCGAATCGGTTGAAAAATGTGGGAATTACGCAATTTGGAGAAAAAAAATCCCATTTATTTCAATGGGAGCTTCCTGGAAATTTGGGAATTTTGGAAAAAAGCGGGATTTTATTGAAAATGATTAGGAGCATACATTTCCTGAATTAGCTGAATTGGTTGGTGGTGGAATTGTTTAAATCTGTCAAGAAATGTTGACATAGTAACAGTTTAATTTAAAAAATGGTATTAGGGAATTTCTGGAAAAGCGGGAATTTTTCAAGTAGTTTTTTTGTCCTGACTTAGAGGAATGTTTTGACAGTGGAACGGTTGAAATGGGTTTGGGTTGAAAAAGATGAAAGTCATCGCACTAAAAAAGGTTTTAAATAAGGTTAGAAAAATAAGGAATTCCTGGAAATTTTTTGAATGTGGAAAAATTGGTTGTTTGAATTTCCAGGATGATTTGAATGTGTTGAAGGTGGAATGGTTCGAATCGGTTGAAAAATGTGGGAATTGCGCAATTTGGGAAAAAAAATCCCATTTATTTCAATGGGAGCTTCCTGGAAATTTGGGAATTTTGGGGAAAAAAGCGGGATTTTTTTGAAAATGATTAGGAGCATACATTTCCTGAATGAGCTGAATTGGTTGGTGTTGGAATTGTTTAAATCTGTCAAGAAATGTTGACGTAGTAACGGTTTAATTGAAAAAATGGTATTAGAGAATTTTGGGGAAACCGGGAATTTTTCAAGTTGTTTTTTTGTCGTGACTAAGAGGAATGTTTTGACAGTGGAACGGTTGAAATGGGTTGAAAAAGATGAAAGTCATTGCACTAAAAAAGGTTGGAAATAAGGTTCGAAAAAAAACAGGAATGCCTGGAAATTTGTTGAATGTGGAAAAATTGGTTGTTTGAATTTCCAGGATGATTTGAATGTGTTGAAGGTGGAATGGTTCGAATGGGTTGAAAAATGTGGAATTGTGCAATTTGGAAAAAAATCCCATTTATTTCAATGGGAGCTTCCTGGAAATTTGGGGATTTTGGAAAAAAGCGAGATTTTATTGAAAATGATTAGGAGCATAAATTTCCTGAATTAGTTGAATGTGGAAAAATTGGTTGTTTGAATTTCCAGGATGATTTGAATGTGTTGAAGGTGGAATGGTTTGAATCAGTTGAATAATGTGGGGAATTGTTCAATTTGGAGAAAAAAAAATCCCATTTATTTCAATGGGAGCTTCCTGGAAATTTGGGGATTTTGGAAAAAAGCGAGATTTTATTGAAAATGATTAGGAGCATAAATTTCCTGAATTAGTTGAATGTGGAAAAATTGGTTGTTTGAATTTCCAGGATGATTTGAATGTGTTGAAAGTGGAATGGTTCGAATCGGTTGAAAAATGTGGGAATTGTGCAATTTGGGAAAAAAATCCCATTTATTTCAATGGGAGCTTCCTGGAAATTTGGGAATTCTGGAAAAAAGCGGGATTTTATTGAAAATGATCAGGAGCATACATTTCCTGAATTAGCTGAATGTGGAAAAATTGGTTGTTTGAATTTCCAGGATGATTTGAATGTGTTGAAGGTGGAATGGTTCGAATCGGTTGGAAAATGTGGGGAATTGTGCAATTTGGAAATAAATCCCATTTATTTCAATGGGAGCTTCCTGGAAATTTGGCAATTTTGGAAAAAAGCGGGATTTTATTGAAAATGATTAGGAGCATAATTTTCCTGAATTAGCTGAATGTGGAAAAATTGGTTGTTTGAATTTCCAGGATGATTTGAATGTGTTGAAGGTGGAATGGTTTGAATCGGTTGAATAATGTGGGGAATTGTTCAATTTGGAGAAAAAAAAATCCCATTTATTTCAATGGGAGCTTCCTGGAAATTTGGGGATTCTGGAAAAAAGCGGGATTTTATTGAAAATGATCAGGAGCATACATTTCCTGAATTAGCTGAATGTGGAAAAATTGGTTGTTTGAATTTCCAGGATGATTTGAATGTGTTGAAGGTGGAATGGTTCGAATCGGTTGGAAAATGTGGGGAATTGTGCAATTTGGAAAAAAAAAATCCCATTTATTTCAATGGGAGCTTCCTGGAAATTTGGCAATTTTGGAAAAAAGCGGGATTTTATTGAAAATGATTTGGAGCATAATTTTCCTGAATTAGCTGAATGTGGAAAAATTGGTTGTTTGAATTTCCAGGATGATTTGAATGTGTTGAAGGTGGAATGGTTCGAATTGGTTGAATAATGTGGGGAATTGTTCAATTTGGAGAAAAAAAAATCCCATTTATTTCAATGGGAGCTTCCTGGAAATTTGGCAATTTTGGAAAAAAGCGGGATTTTATTGAAAATGATTAGGAGCATAATTTTCCTGAATTAGCTGAATGTGGAAAAATTGGTTGTTTGAATTTCCAGGATGATTTGAATGTGTTGAAGGTGGAATGGTTTGAATCGGTTGAATAATGTGGGGAATTGTTCAATTTGGAGAAAAAAAAATCCCATTTATTTCAATGGGAGCTTCCTGGAAATTTGGGAATTCTGGAAAAAAGCGGGATTTTATTGAAAATGATCAGGAGCATACATTTCCTGAATTAGCTGAATGTGGAAAAATTGGTTGTTTGAATTTCCAGGATGATTTGAATGTGTTGAAGGTGGAATGGTTCGAATCGGTTGGAAAATGTGGGGAATTGTGCAATTTGGAAAAAAATCCCATTTATTTCAATGGGAGCTTCCTGGAAATTTGGCAATTTTGGAAAAAAGCGGGATTTTATTGAAAATGATTAGGAGCATAATTTTCCTGAATTAGCTGAATGTGGAAAAATTGGTTGTTTGAATTTCCAGGATGATTTGAATGTGTTGAAGGTGGAATGGTTTGAATCGGTTGAATAATGTGGGGAATTGTTCAATTTGGAGAAAAAAAAATCCCATTTATTTCAATGGGAGCTTCCTGGAAATTTGGGGATTCTGGAAAAAAGCGGGATTTTATTGAAAATGATCAGGAGCATACATTTCCTGAATTAGCTGAATGTGGAAAAATTGGTTGTTTGAATTTCCAGGATGATTTGAATGTGTTGAAGGTGGAATGGTTCGAATCGGTTGGAAAATGTGGGGAATTGTGCAATTTGGAAAAAAAAATCCCATTTATTTCAATGGGAGCTTCCTGGAAATTTGGCAATTTTGGAAAAAAGCGGGATTTTATTGAAAATGATTTGGAGCATAATTTTCCTGAATTAGCTGAATGTGGAAAAATTGGTTGTTTGAATTTCCAGGATGATTTGAATGTGTTGAAGGTGGAATGGTTCGAATTGGTTGAATAATGTGGGGAATTGTTCAATTTGGAGAAAAAAAAATCCCATTTATTTCAATGGGAGCTTCCTGGAAATTTGGCAATTTTGGAAAAAAGCGGGATTTTATTGAAAATGATTAGGAGCATAATTTTCCTGAATTAGCTGAATGTGGAAAAATTGGTTGTTTGAATTTCCAGGATGATTTGAATGTGTTGAAGGTGGAATGGTTTGAATCGGTTGAATAATGTGGGGAATTGTTCAATTTGGAGAAAAAAAAATCCCATTTATTTCAATGGGAGCTTCCTGGAAATTTGGGAATTCTGGAAAAGAGCGGGATTTTATTGAAAATGATCAGGAGCATACATTTCCTGAATTAGCTGAATGTGGAAAAATTGGTTGTTTGAATTTCCAGGATGATTTGAATGTGTTGAAGGTGGAATGGTTCGAATCGGTTGGAAAATGTGGGGAATTGTGCAATTTGGAAAAAAATCCCATTTATTTCAATGGGAGCTTCCTGGAAATTTGGCAATTTTGGAAAAAAGCGGGATTTTATTGAAAATGATTAGGAGCATAATTTTCCTGAATTAGCTGAATGTGGAAAAATTGGTTGTTTGAATTTCCAGGATGATTTGAATGTGTTGAAGGTGGAATGGTTCGAATGGGTTGAAAAATTTGGGGAATTGTTCAATTTGGAATAATGTCCCCTTCATTTCAATGGGAACTTGATTTTAGTCATTCAAGGTGGCTATTTTGAAGAAACTAGAATATAAAACATGTTTTCAGTTATTTTTTTGGTAAGTACATAACTCCACATTTATAGTTTTGATGTGACTATCTACAATGTAAATAGTCATGAAAATAAAGATAAGGTGTGTCCAAACTTTTGGCCTGTACTTTTGATGTCCTCTGAAGTGGACATTTCCCCAACTTTGTACCTCTGACGCTAGAAATAAACCCTGCAGTTCCCAGAAGGACATCCTGGAAGCCCGATTGTGAGAGAAAGGTCCATCTTGGCAGACAGATTGAGGTTGACCCGGCGTGTAAACACAAGAACCCTCCAACCTCCAACTGTCGCCCGAGCAGCTTAGCCGGCCCGAGTGGGTCGGAGCCGTGCAGCACATTCCTGGCAGCTTTTGGCAGGTACTTACTAAGAGTCCAGGGGACGGTCTGGGCCACACGGGTGAGAAATACTTGTGCTGTGTACATTAGTGCATGGTGGTGCGGGGCGGGGGGCTAATTTATTTGACAAGTCCACAACAAATGTAAAGCTATTCATCCGTTCTCCTGCCAGCAGCCTGTCGCCTTTCATAAATCACAACTATTGTTGATATAATGCGCTGGAACCTGTTGGGTCCAACACAGTCTACGGGATTTTGAAAAACCGGGTCAAACTGTCACTGTCATAAAACCGTGTCTGAAGTGTTTTATACAACGGACATTAAAAAACGCTTCGTATTAGCTAGTGGCTCCAAATTATTTTTAATCAGATTACCGTATTTTCCGGACCATAGGGCGCACCGGATTGTAAGGCGCACTACCAATGTGTGGGTCTAGTCAGGTATATTTTCACATATAAGGCGCATCGGATTATAAGGCCCACTGCCAATGAGTGGGTCTAGTTAGGTCTATTTTCATATATAAAACACACCGGATTATAAAGCGCACTGCCGATGAGTTGGTCTAGTCAGGTATATTTTCATATATAAGGTGCACCGGATTATAAAGCGCACTGCCGATGAGTGGGTCTAGTCAGGTATATTTTCATATATAAGGCGCACCGGACTATAAGGCGCACTGCCGATGAGTGGGTCTAGCTAGGTCTATTTTCATATATAAGGCGCACCGGATTATAAAGCGCACTGCCGATGAGCGGGTCTAGTCAGGTATATTTTCACATATAAGGCGCATCGGATTATAAGGCGCACTGTCAATGAGTGGGTCTAGTTAGGTCTATTTTCATATATAAAGCGCACCGTATTAAAAGGCGCACTGCCGATGAGTGGGTCTAGTCAGGTCTATTTTCATATATAGGGGGCACTGCCGATGAGTGGGTCTAGTCAGGTCTATTTTCATATATAAGGCGCACCGGATTATAAAGCGCACTGCCGTTGAACAGGTCTAGCCAGGTCTATTTTCATATATAAGGCTCACCGGATTATAAGGCGCACTGCCGATGAGTGGGTCTAGTCAGCTATATTTTAATATATAAGGCGCACCGGATTATAAAGCGCACTGCCGATGAGCGGGTCTAGTCAGGTCTATTTTCATATATAAGGCGCACCGGATTATAAGGCACACTGCCAATGAGTAGGTCTAGTCAGGTTTATTTTCATATATAAGGCGCACCGGATTATAAAGCGCACTGCCAATGAGTGGGTCTAGTCAGGTATATTTTCATATATAAGGCACACCGGATAATAAGGCACACTGCCGATAAATGGTGTATTTTCTATCTTTTTTCATATATAAGGCGCACCGGATTATAAGGCGCACTGCCGATGAGTGGGTCTGTTCAGGTCTATTTTCATATATAAAGCGCACCAGATTATAAGGCGCACTGCCGATGAGCAGGTCTCGTCAGGTATATTTTCATGTTTGAGGCGCACCGGATTATAAATCGCACTGCTGATGAGTGGGTCTAGTCAGGTCTATTTTCATATATAAGGCGCACCGGATTATAAGGCGCACTGCCGATGAGTGGGTCTAGTTAGGTCTAGTTTCAAATATAAGGCGCACCGGATTATAAAGCGCACTGCCAATGAGTGGGTCTAGTTAGGTCTATTTTCATATATAAAGCGCACCGGATTATAAAACGCACTGCCGATGAGTGGGTCTAGTCAGGTCTATTTTCATACAGAAGGCGCACCGGATTATAAAATGCACTGCCGATGAGTGGGTCTAGTCAGGTCTATTTTCATATATAAGGCGCATCGGATTATAAGGCTCACTGCCGATGAGTGGGTCTAGTCAGGTACATTTTCATATATAAAGCGCATCAGATTATAAGGCACACTGCCGATGAGTGGGTCTAGGCAGGTCTATTTTCATATATAAGGCGCACCGGATTATAAGGCGCACTGCCAATGAGTGGGTCTAGTTAGGTCTATTTTCATATATAAGGCACACCGGATTATAAAACGCACTGCCGATGAGTGGGTCTCGTCAGGTCTATTTCCATATATAAAGCGCACCGGATTATAAGGCGCACTGCCGATGAGTGGGTCTAGTCAGGTATATTTTCATATATAGGGCGCACTGGATTATAAGGCGCACTGCCGATGAGTGGGTCTAGTCAGGTCTATTTTAATGTATAAAGCGCACCGGATTATAAGGCGCACTGCCGATGAGTGGGTCTAGTCAGGTCTATTTTAATATATAAAGTGCACAGGATTATAAAGTGCACTGCTGATGAGTGGGTCTAGTCAGGTCTATTTTCATATATATTGCACACCGGATTATAAAACGCATTAAAGGGGTCTTATTATTATGTTGTTGTTTTTTTCTAAAAGACGGCATGAGGGTCAGATTGCATTCACATTAGAAATTGTTTTTTTTCTTCTAAATGTAAAATACTTCCTTGTGGTCTACACAACATGTGATGGTGGTTCTTTGGTCAAAATGTTGCACAGATGATGTTTTACAGACCATTTTCAAGTCGCATCAGGATGTGGCGTTTTGTGGGCGTGTCTTATTTACGTGGCTCATCTTCGACAGCGTCATCTCCCCCGTCATCTTTGTTGTAGCGGTGTAGCGTGCAAGGACAGGAGTGGAAGATGTGTCATAAGATGGCGCTAACTGTTTTAATGACATTCAGACTTTACTTCAATCAATAACGGAGCAGCATCTCCTCATCCGTGGCTCATTAGTGCAACAACAACGCCGGGAATGTGTCTAAAGTTCCTTGGGTGAATAATGCAACTCACTACACCGGTATGTTTTAGCGCTTTCATGGTGAGTTTACTGACAGATAGAAGTAAGAACTTTACACTACTTTATATTAGAAATGGTAACAGCGGAGGATGAATGTCGACTATCGACTACGGTGTCGCCACCGACTACAAAGGCGGATGCGCTCAGATTTTCAGGACTTATACAGATCCTAAATACAGATCAGCAGATACCAGAAGGTAAGAGAAGTTTCTTTTGCATAATATTGCGAAATAAACATTATTACACTTTCTTTATTTCCATGTACATGTTGGGTGTATTCAGTAAAAAACTGTAAAATTCCATTCCGTTTTTTTGAGGCGGTCTATCATACCTTTTTTAGAATTCTATCGAACATTGTGACTTTTGGTATTAGTGTTCCTGGAAAAAAGGGACCCAAACACACATACTGTACAGCAGATTTTTACAACTAAATGTGTATATATGATTTATACACACATAGACATTGGCCCCACAGACACATTTTTTCTCTCAATGTGGCCCCCAAGTCAAAATATTTGCCCAGTTCTGTTATAGAATATGGTTTAAAAAAAGGTCTGCAATGATGATGTTCATATGTTGTTAATATTCAGTCTTTTATTGTTCATAGTTAATATTGTAAATCCCACGTGAAAGAGGAGCGATGTTCATATGTTGTTAATATTCGGTGTTTTATTGTTCATAGTTAATATTGTAAATCCCATGTAAAAGAGGAGCAATGTTCATATGTTGTTGATATTCAGTGTTTTATTGTTCATAGTTAATATTGAAAATCCCACGTAAAAGAGGAGCAATGTTCATATGTTGTTGATATTCAGTGTTTTATTGTTCATAGTTAATATTGTAGATCCCACTTTTTATATATTTTAATGTACATTTTGGGTGTCCAGTAAAAATGTACATGTTCATATGATGTTAATATTCAGTGTTTTATTGTTCATAGTTAATATTGTAAATCCCATGTAAAAGAGGAGCGATGTTCATATGTTGTTAATATTCAGTGTTTTATTGTTCATAGTTAATATTGTAAATCCCACGTAAAAGAGGAGCAATGTTCATATGTTGTTGATATTCAGTGTTTTATTGTTCATAGTTAATATTGAAAATCCCACGTAAAAGAGGAGCAATGTTCATATGTTGTTAATATTCAGTGTTTTATTGTTCATAGTTAATATTGTAAATCCCACTTTTTATATATTTTAATGTACATTTTGGGTGTCCAGTAAAAATGTACATGTTCATATGATGTTAATATTCAGTGTTTTATTGTTCATAGTTAATATTGTAAATCCCAGGTAAAAGAGGAGCGATGTTCATATGTTGTTAATATTCAGTGTTTTATTGGTCATAGTTAATATTGTAAATCCCACTTTCTTTATTTTCATGTACATTCAGTAAAAAACTGTAAAATTCAATTCCGTTTTTTTGAGGTGGTCTGTTATACCTTTTTTAGAATTCTATCGGACATTGTGACTTTTGGTATTAGTGTTCCTGAAACAAAAAAAGGGATTTCACAGCAAATTTTTACAACTAAATGTGTATATATGATTTATACACACATACACATTGGCCCCCCAGACACATTTTTTCTCTTAATGTGGCCCCCGAGTCAAAATATTTGCCCTGTTCTCTTAGGTTTAAAAAAAGTATGTTGTTAATATTCAGTGTTTTATTGTTCATAGTTAATATTGTAAATCCCATGTAAAAGAGGGGCAATGTGCATATGCTGTTGATATTCACTGTTTTATTGTTCGTAGTTAATATTGAAAATCCCACTTTCTTTATTTTCATGTACATTTTGGGTGTCGCATTCAGTAAAAAAACTGTAAAAATCCAGGTTTTCAGGTTGTCTGTCATAACTTTTTTAGAACTACATCGGACATTGTGACTTTTGGTATTAGCGTTCTTGAAACAAAAAAAATGTATTTTACAGCAGATTTTTACAACTAAATGTGTATATATCATTTATACACACGTACACATTGGCCCCCAGACACATTTTTTCTCTTAATGTGGCCCCCGAGTCAAAATATTTGCCCTGTTCTCTTAGGTTTAAAAAAAGTATGTTGTTAATATTCAGTGTTTTATTGTTCATAGTTAATATTGAAAATCCCACTTTCTTTATTTTCATGTACATTTTGGGTGTCCCATTCAGTAAAAAAAATGTAAAATTCCAGATTTTCAGGTTGTCTGTCATAACTTTTTTAGAACTCTATAGGACATTGTGACTTTTGGTATTAGTTTTCTTGAAAAAAAAAAAAAGTGATTTTACAGCAGATTTTTACAGCTAAATGTGTATATATCATTTATACACACATACACATTGGCCCCCCAGACACATTTTTTCTCTCAATGCGGCCCCCGAGTCAAAATATTAGCCCGGTTCTGTTATAGAATATGGTTTAAAAAAAGGTCTGCAATGACGACGTTCGTATGTTGTTAATATTCAGTGTTTTATTGTTCATAGTTAATATTGAAAACCCCACTTTCTTTATTTTCATGTACATTTTAGGTGTCCCATTCAGTAAAAAACTGTAAAATTCCATTCCGTTTTTTTTAGGTGGTCTATCATACCTTTTTTAGAATTCTATGGGACATTGTGACTTTTGGTATTAGTGTTCCTGAAAAAAAAAGAAGGGATTTTATAACAGATTTTTACAACTAAATGTGTATATATCATTTATACACACATACACATTGGCCCCCCCCCCCCGGACACATTTTTTCTCTCAATGCGGCCCCCGAGTCAAAATATTTGCCCGGTTCTGTTAGGTTTAAAAAAGTATGTTGTTAATATTCAGTGTTTTATTGTTCGTAGTTAATATTGTAAATCCCACTTTCTTTATTTTCATGTACTGTACATTTTGGGTGTTGCATTCAGTAAAAAAACTGTAAAATTCCAGATTTTCAGGTTGTCTGTCATAACTATTTTAGAACTACATCGGACATAGTGACTTTTGGTATTAGCGTTCTTGAAACAAAAAAAAGGTATTTTACAGCAGATTTTTAGAACTAAATGTGTATACATCATTTATACACACATACACATTGGCCCCCCTGGACAAATTTTTTCTCTCAATGCGGCCCCCGAGTCAAAATATTTGCCCGGTTCTCTTAGGTTTAAAAAAGTATGTTGTTAATATTCAGTGTTTTATTGTTCGTAGTTAATATTGTAAATCCCACTTTCTTTATTTTCATTTACATTTTGGGTGTCGCATTCAGTAAAAAAAACTGTAAAATTCCAGATTTTCAGGTTGTCTGTCATAACTTTTTTAGAACTCTATGGGACATTGTGACTTTTGGTATTAGTGTTCCTGAAAAAAAAAGGGATTTTACAGCAGATTTTTAAAACCAAATGTGTATGTATCATTTATACACACATACATATTGGCCACCCCCGGACACATGTTTTCTCTCAATGCGGCCCCCGAGTCAAAATATTTGCCATGTTCTCTTAGGTTTAAAAAAAAGTATGTTGTTAATATTCAGTGTTTTATTGTTCGTAGTTAATATTGTAAATCCCACTTTCTTTATTTTTATGTACATTTTGGGTGTCCCATTCAGTAAAAAACTGTAAAATTCCATTCCATTTTTTTAGGTGGTCTGTCATACCTTTTTTAGAATTCTATCGGACATTGTGACTTTTGGTATTAATGTTCCTGGAAAAAAAAAGGGATTTTACAGCAGATTTTTACAACTAAATGTGTATATATCATTTATACACACATATACATTGGCCCCCCCAGACACATTTTTTCTCTCAATGTGGCCCCCGAGTCAAAATATTAGCCCGGTTCTGTTATACAATATGGTTTAAAAAAAAGGTCTGCAATGACGACGTTCATATGTTGTTAATATTCAGTGTTTTATTGTTCATAGTTAATATTGTAAATCCCACTTTCTTTATTTTCATGTACATTTTGGGTGTTGCATTCAGTAAAAAAACTGTAAAATTCCAGATTTTCAGGTTGTCTGTCATAACTTTTTTAGAACTCTATGGGACATTGTGACTTTTGGTATTAGTGTTCCTGAAAAAAAAGGGATTTTACAGCAGATTTTTACAACTAAATGTGTATATATCATTTATACACACATACACATTGGCCCCCAGACACATTTTTTCTCTTAATGTGGCCCCCGAGTCAAAATATTTGCCCGGTTCTCTTAGGTTTAAAAAAGTATGTTGTTAATATTCAGTGTTCTATTGTTCGTAGTTAATATTGTAAATCCCACTTTCTTAATTTTCATTTACATTTTGGGTGTCGCATTCAGTAAAAAAAACTGTAAAATTCCAGATTTTCAGCTTGTCTGTCATAACTTTTTTAGAACTACATGGGACATTGTGACTTTTGGTATTAGAGTTCCTTAACAAAAAAGGGGGATTTTACAGCAGATTTTTACAACTAAATGTGTATATATCATTTATACACACATACGCATTGGCCCCCCCAGACACATTTTTTTTCTCAACGCGGCCCCCGAGTCAAAATATTTGCCCGGTTCTCTTAGGTTTAAAAAAGTATGTTGTTAATATTCAGTGTTTTATTGTTCGTAGTTAATATTGTAAATCCCACTTTCTTTATTTTCATGTACATTTTGGGTGTTGCATTCAGTAAAAAAAACTGTAAAATTCCAGATTTTCAGGTTGTCTGTCATAACTTTTTTAGAACTCTATGGGACATTGTGACTTTTGGTCTTCGTGTTCCTGAAAAAAAAAGGGATTTTATAACAGATTTTTACAACTAAATGTGTATATATCATTTATACACACGTACGCATTGGCCCCCCAGACACATTTTTTCTCTTAATGTGGCCCCCGAGTCAAAATATTTGCCCGGTTCTCTTCGGTTTAAAAAAGTATGTTGTTAATATTCAGTGTTTTATTGTTCGTAGTTAATATTGTAAATCCCACTTTCTTTATTTTCATGTACATTTTGGGTGTCCCATTTAGTAAAAAAAACTGTAAAATTCGAGGTTTTCAGGTTGTCTGTCATAACTATTTTAGAATTCTATCGGACATTGTGACTTTTGGTATTAGTGTTCCTGAAAAAAAAAAGGGATTTTACAGCAGATTTTTACACTTAAATGTGTATATATCATTTATACACACGTACACATTGGCCCCCCAGACACATTTTTTCTCTCAATGTGGCCCCCGAGTCAAAATATTTGCCCTGTTCTCTTAGGTTTAAAAAAGTATGTTGTTAATATTCAGTGTTTTATTGTTCACAGTTAATATTGTAAATCCCACGTAAAAGAGGGGCAATGTGCATATGTTGTTGATATTCACTGTTTTATTGTTCATAGTTAATATTGAAAACCCCACTTTCTTTATTTTCATGTACATTTTGGGTGTCCCATTCAGTAAAAAACTGTAAAATTCCATTCTATAGTACCTTTTTTAGAATTCTATCGGACATTGTGACTTTTGGTATTAGTATCCTTGAAAAAAAAAAGGGATTTTACAGCAGATTTTTACAACTAAATGTGTATATATCATTTATACACACGTACACATTGGCCCCCCAGACACATGTTTTCTCTTAATGTGGCCCCCGAGTCAAAACATTATAGAATATGGTTTAAAAAAATGTCTGCAATGATGACGTTCATATGTTGTTAATATTCAGTGTTTTATTGTTCATAGTTAATATTGTAAATCCCACTTTCTTTATTTTCATGTACATTTTGGGTGTTGCATTCAGTAAAAAAACTGTAAAATTCCAGATTTTCAGGTTGTCTGTCATAACTTTTTTAGAACTCTATCGGACATTGTGACTTTTGGTATTAGTGTTCCTGAAAAAAAAAAGGGGGATTTTACAGCAGATTTTTACAACTAAATGTGTATATATCATTTATACACACATACACATTGGCCCCCCTGGACAAATTTTTTCTCTCAACGCAGCCCCCGAGTCAAAATATTTGCCCGGTTCTGTTAGGTTTAAAAAAGTATGTTGTTAATATTCAGTGTTTTATTGTTCGTAGTTAATATTGTAAATCCCACTTTCTTTATTTTCATGTACATTTTGGGTGTCGCATTCAGTAAAAAAACTGTAAAATTCCAGATTTTCAGGTTGTCTGTCATAACTTTTTTAGAACTCTATGGGACATTGTGACTTTTGGTATTAGTGTTCCTGAAAAAAAGGGATTTTACAGCAGATTTTTACAACTAAATGTGTATATATCATTTATACACACGTACACATTGGCCCCCTGGACACATTTTTTCTCTCAACGTGGCCCCCGAGTCAAAATATTTGCCCGGTTCTCTTAGGTTTAAAAAAGTATGTTGTTAATATTCAGTGTTTTATTGTTCGTAGTTAATATTGTAAATCCCACTTTCTTTATTTTCATGTAAATTTTGGGTGTCCCATTCAGTAAAAAAAACTGTAAAATTCCAGGTTTTCAGGTTGTCTGTCATAACTATTTTAGAACTACATGGGACATTGTGACTTTTGGTATTAGTGTTCCTGAAAAAAAAGGGATTTTACAGCAGATTTTTACAACTAAATGTGTATATATTTTTTATACACACGTACACATTGCCGCCCCCCCCCCGGACACATTTTTTCTCTCAATGCGGCCCCCGAGTCAAAATATTTGCCTGGTTCTCTTAGGTTTAAAAAAGTATGTTGTTAATATTCAGTGTTTTATTGTTCATAGTTAATATTGTAAATCCCACTTTCTTTATTTTCATGTACATTTTGGGTGTCCCATTTAGTAAAAAAAAACTGTAAAATTCCAGGTTTTCAGGTTGTCTGTCATAACTTTTTTAGAACTCTATCGGACATTGTGACTTTTGGTATTAGCGTTCTTGAAACAAAAAAAAGTTATTTTACAGCAGATTTTTACAACTAAATGTGTATATATCATTTATACACACATACACATTGGCCCCCCTGGACAAATTTTTTCTCTCAACGCGGCCCCCGAGTCAAAATATTTGCCCGGTTCTCTTAGGTTTAAAAAAGTATGTTGTTAATATTCAGTGTTTTATTGTTCGTAGTTAATATTGTAAATCCCACTTTCTTTATTTTCATTTACATTTTGGGTGTTGCATTCAGTAAAAAAAACTGTAAAATTCCAGGTTTTCAGCTTGTCTGTCATAACTTTTTTAGAACTACATGGGACATTGTGACTTTTGGTATTAGAGTTCCTTAACAAAAAAGGGGGATTTTACAGCAGATTTTTACAACTAAATGTGTATATATCATTCATACACACATACACATTGGCCCCCCTGGACACATTTTTTCTCTCAACGTGGCCCCCGAGTCAAAATATTTGCCCGGTTCTCTTAGGTTTAAAAAAGCATGTTGTTAATATTCAGTGTTTTATTGTTCGTAGTTAATATTGTAAATCCCACTTTCTTTATTTTCATTTAAATTTTGGGTGTCGCATTCAGTAAAAAAAACTGTAAAATTCCAGATTTTCAGGTTGTCTGTCATAACTTTTTTAGAACTCTATTGGACATTGTGACTTTTGGTATTAGTGTTCCTGAAAAAAAAGGGATTTTACAGCAGATTTTTACAACTAAATGTGTATTATATCATTTATACACACATACACATTGGCCCCCCTGGACAAATTTTTTCTCTCAACGCGGCCCCCGAGTCAAAATATTTGCCCGGTTCTCTTAGGTTTAAAAAAGCATGTTGTTAATATTCAGTGTTTTATTGTTCGTAGTTAATATTGAAAATCCCTCTTTCTTTATTTTCATGTACATTTTGGGTGTTGCATTCAGTAAAAAAAACTGTAAAATTCCAGGTTTTCAGCTTGTCTGTCATAACTTTTTTAGAACTACATGGGACATTGTGACTTTTGGTATTAGCGTTCTTGAAACAAAAAAAAGGTATTTTACAGCAGATTTTTACAACTAAATGTGTATATATCATTTATACACACATACACATTGGCCCCCCTGGACAATTTTTTTCTCTCAATGCGGCCCCCGAGTCAAAATATTTGCCCGGTTCTCTTAGGTTTAAAAAAGTATGTTGTTAATATTCAGTGTTTTATTGTTCATAGTTAATATTGAAAATCCCACTTTCTTTATTTTCATTTACATTTTTGGTGTTGCATTCAGTAAAAAAACTGTACAATTCCAGATTTTCAGGTTGTCTGTCATAACTTTTTTAGAACTCTATGGGACATTGTGACTTTTGGTATTAGTTTTCTTGAAAAAAAAAAAAAAGGGATTTTACAGCAGATTTTTACAGCTAAATGTGTATAGATCATTTATACACACATACACATTGGCCCCCCCGGACACATTTTTTCTCTTTATGCGGCCCCCGAGTCAAAATATTTGCCCGGTTCTCTTAGGTTTAAAAAAGTATGTTGTTAATATTCAGTGTTTTATTGTTCGTAGTTAATATTGTAAATCCCACTTTCTTTATTGTCATGTACATTTTGGGTGTTGCATTGAGTAAAAAAACTGTACAATTCCAGATTTTCAGGTTGTCTGTCATAACTTTTTTAGAACTCTATTGGACATTGTGACTTTTGGTATTAGTGTTCCTGAAAAAAAGGGATTTTACAGCAGATTTTTACAACTAAATGTGTATATATCATTTATACACACATACACATTGGTCCCCCCCGGACACATTTTTTCTCTCAACGCGGCCCCTGAGTCAAAATATTTGCCCGGTTCTGTTAGGTTTAAAAAAGTATGTTGTTAATATTCAGTGTTTTATTGTTCGTAGTTAATATTGTCAATCCCACTTTCTTTATTTTCATGTACATTTTGGGTGTCCCATTCAGTAAAAAAAATGTAAAATTCCAAGTTTTCAGGTTGTCTGTCATAACTATTTTAGAACTACATCGGACATTGTGACTTTTGGTATTTGCGTTCTTGAAACAAAAAAAAGGTATTTTACAGCAGATTTTTACAACTAAATGTGTATATATCATTTATACACACATACACATTGGCCCCCCTGGACACATTTTTTCTCTCAACGTGGCCCCCCGAATCAAAATATTTGCCTGGTTCTGTTAGTTTTAAAAAAAGGTCTGCAATGACGACGTTCATATGTTGTTAATATTCAGTGTTTTATTGTTCATAGTTAATATTGTAAATCCCACGTAAAAGAGGAGCGATGTTCATATGTTGTTAATATTCAGTGTTTTATTGTTCATAGTTAATATTGAAAATCCCACTTTCTTTATTTTCATGTACATTTTGGGTGTCCCATTCAGTAAAAAAAAAACTGTAAAATTCCAGGTTTTCAGCTTGTCTGTCATAACTTTTTTAGAACTCTATGGGACATTGTGACTTCTGGTATTAGTGTTCCTGAAAAAAAAGGGGATTTTACAGCAGATTTTTACAACTAAATGTGTATATATCATTTATACACACGTACACATTGGCCCCCCAGACACATTTTTTCTCTCAATGTGGCCCCCGAGTCAAAATATTTGCCCTGTTCTCTTAGGTTTAAAAAAGTATGTTGTTAATATTCAGTGTTTTATTGTTCATAGTTAATATTGAAAACCCCACTTTCTTTATTTTCATGTACATTTTGGGTGTACCATTCAGTAAAAAAAACTGTAAAATTCCAGGTTTTCAGGTTGTCTGTCATAACTATTATAGAACTACATCGGACATTGTGACTTTTGGTATTAGAGTTCCTTAACAAAAAAGGGGGATTTTACAGCAGATTTTTACAACTAAATGTGTATATATCATTTATACACACATACACATTTTTCCCCCCGGACACATTTGTTCTCTCAACGCGGCCCCCGAGTCAAAATATTTGCCCGGTTCTGTTAGGTTTAAAAAAGCATGTTGTTAATATTCAGTGTTTTATTGTTCATAGTTAATATTGAAAACCCCACTTTCTTTAATTTCATGTACATTTTGGGTGTCCCATTCAGTAAAAAACTGTAAAATTCCATTCCGTTTTTTTGAGGTGGTCTGTCATAACTTTTTTAGAATTCTATCGGACATTGTGACTTTTGGTATTAGTGTTCCTGAAACAAAAAAAGGTATTTTACAGCAGATTTGTACAACTAAATGTGTATATATCATTAATACACACGTACACATTGGCCCCACAGACACATTTTTTCTCTCAACGTGGCCTTTGAGTCAAAATATTTGCCCAGTTCTGTTATAGAATATGGTTTAAAAAAAGGTCTGCAATGACAATGTTCATATGTTGTTAATATTCAGTGTTTTATTGTTCATAGTTAATATTGTAAATCCCATTTAAAAGAGGGGCAATGTGCATATGTTGTTAATATTCACTGTTTTATTGTTCATAGTTATTTTTGTAAATCCCACTTTCTTTATTTTCATGTACATTTTGGGTATCCCATTCAGTAAAAAACTGTAAAATACCATTCCGTTTTTTTAGGTGGTCTATCATACCTTTTTTTTAGAATTCTATCGGACATTGTGACTTTTGGTATTAGTGTTCCTGAAACAAAAAGAAGGGATTTTACAGCAGATTTGTACAACTAAACGTGTATATATGATTTATACACACATACACATTGGCCCCCCAGACACATTTGTTCTCTCAATGTGGCCCCCGAGTCAAACTATTTGCCCGGTTCGGTTATAGAATATGGTTTAAAAAAAGGTCTGCAATGACGACGTTCATATGTTGTTAATATTCAGTGTTTTATTGTTCATAGTTAATATTGTAAATTCCATGTAAAAGAGGAGCGATGTTCATATGTTGTTAATATTCAGTGTTTTATTGTTCGTAGTTAATATTGTAACTCCCACTTTCTTTATGTTCATGTACATTTTAGGTGTCCCATTCAGTAAAAAACTGTAAAATTCCATTCCGGTTTTTTTAGGTGGTCTAGCATACCTTTTTTAGAATTCTATCGGACATTGTGACTTTTGGTATTAGTGTTCCTGAAAAAAAAGGGATTTTATAACAGATTTTTACAACTAAATATGTATATATCATTTATACACACGTACACATTGGCCCCACAGACACATTTGTTCTCTCAATGCGGCTCCCGAGTCAAAATATTTGCCCGGTTCTGTTTGGTTTAAAAAAGTATGTTGTTAATATTCAGTGTTTTATTGTTCACAGTTAATATTGTAAATCCCATGTAAAAGAGGGGCAATGTGCATATGTTGTAAATATTCAGTGTTTTATTGTTCGTAGTTAATATTGTAAATCCCACTTTCTTTATTTTCATGTACATTTTGGGTGTTGCATTCAGTAAAAAAACTGTAAAATTCCAGATTTTCAGGTTGTCTGTCATAACTTTTTTAGAACTCTATGGGACATTGTGACTTTTGGTATTAGTTTTCTTGAAAAAAAAAAAAAAAAAGGGATTTTACAGCAGATTTTTACAGCTAAATGTGTATATATCATTTATACACATACACATTGGCCCCCCAGACACATTTTTTCTCTTAATGTGGCCCCCGAGTCAAAATATTTGCCTGGTTCTGTTATAGAATATGGTTTAAAAAAAGGTCTGCAATGATGACGTTCGTATGTTGTTAATATTCACTGTTTTATTGTTCATAGTTAATATTGTAAATCCCACTTTCTTTATTTTCATGTACATTTTGGGTGTCCCATTCAGTAAAAAACTGTAAAATTCCATTCCGTTTTTTTTAGGTGGTCTATCATACCTTTTTTAGAATTCTATCGGACATTGTGACTTTTGGTATTAGTGTTCCTGAAAAAAAAGGGATTTTACAGCAGATTTTTACAACTAAATGTGTATATATCATTTATACACACATACACATTGGCCCCCCCGGACACATTTTTTTTCTCAATGCGGCCCCCGAGTCAAAATATTTGCCCTGTTCTCTTAGGTTTAAAAAAAGTATGTTGTTAATATTCCGTGTTTTATTGTTCATAGTTAATATTGAAAATTCCACTTTCTTTATTTTCATGTACATTTTGGGTGTTGCATTCAGTAAAAAACTGTACAATTCCAGGTTTTCAGTTTGTCTGTCATAACTTTTTTAGAACTATATCAGACATTGTGACTTTTGGTATTAGTGTTCCTGAAAAAAAAAGGGATTTTACCGCAAATTTTTACAACTAAATGTTTGTATATGATTTATACACACATACACATTGGCCCCCCCAGACACATTTTTTCTCTTTATGTGGCCCCCGAGTAAAAACATTTGCCCTGTTCTCTTAGGTTTAAAAAAAGTATGTTGTTAATATTCAGTGTTTTATTGTTCGTAGTTAATATTGAAAATCCCACTTTCTTTATTTTCATGTACATTTTGGGTGTCGCATTCAGTAAAAAAACTGTAAAATTCCAGATTTTCAGCTTGTCTGTCATAACTTTTTTAGAACTCTATGGGACATTGTGACTTTTGGGATTAGTGTTCCTGAAAAAAAAGGGATTTTACAGCAGATTTTTACAACTAAATGTGTGTATATGATTTATACACACATACACATTGGCCCCCCCAGACACATTTTTTCTCTTTATGTGGCCCCCGAGTAAAAACATTTGCCCTGTTCTCTTAGGTTTAAAAAAAAGTATGTTGTTAATATTCAGTGTTTTATTGTTCGTAGTTAATATTGAAAATCCCACTTTCTTTATTTTCATGTACATTTTGGGTGTCGCATTCAGTAAAAAAACTGTAAAATTCCAGATTTTCAGGTTGTCTGTCATAACTATTTTAGAACTACATCGGACATAGTGACTTTTGGTATTAGCGTTCTTGAAACAAAAAAAAGGTATTTTACAGCAGATTTTTACAACTAAATGTGTATACATCATTTATACACACATACACATTGGCCCCCCTGGACAAATTTTTTCTCTCAATGCGGCCCCCGAGTCAAAATATTTGCCCGGTTCTCTTAGGTTTAAAAAAGTATGTTGTTAATATTCAGTGTTTTATTGTTCATAGTTAATATTGTAAATCCCACTTTCTTTCTTTTTCATGTACATTTTGGGTGTTGCATTCAGTAAAAAAACTGTAAAATTCCAGATTTTCAGGTTGTCTGTCATAACTTTTTTAGAACTCTATGGGACATTGTGACTTTTGGTATTAGAGTTCCTTAACAAAAAAGGGGGATTTTACAGCAGATTTTTACAACTAAATGTGTATATATCATTCATACACACATACACATTGGCCCCCCTGGACACATTTTTTCTCTCAACGTGGCCCCCGAGTCAAAATATTTGCCCGGTTCTCTTAGGTTTAAAAAAGCATGTTGTTAATATTCAGTGTTTTATTGTTCGTAGTTAATATTGCAAATCCCACTTTCTTTATTTTCATTTAAATTTTGGGTGTCGCATTCAGTAAAAAAAACTGTAAAATTCCAGGTTTTCAGGTTGTCTGTCATAACTTTTTTAGAACTCTATGGGACATTGTGACTTTTGGTATTAGTGTTCCTGAAAAAAAAAAGGGATTTTACAGCAGATTTTTACAACTAAATGTGTATATATCATTTATACACACATACACATTGGCCCCCCAGACACATTTTTTCTCTTAATGTGGCCCCCGAGTCAAAATATTTGCCCGGTTCTCTTAGGTTTAAAAAAGTATGATGTTAATATTCAGTGTTTTATTGTTCATAGTTAATATTGTAAATCCCATGTAAAAGAGGAGTGACGTTCATATGTTGTTAATATTTAGTGTTTTATTGTCCATAGTTAATATTAAAAACCCCACTTTTTTTATGTTCATGTACATTTTAGGTGTCCCATTCAGTAAAAAACTGTACAATCCCATTCCGTTTTTTTTGAGGTGGTCTCTCATACCTTTTTTAGAATTCTATCGGACATTGTGACTTTTGGTATTAGTGTTCCTGAAAAAAAAAAAAAAATTATAACAGATTTTTACAACTAAATGTGTATATATAATTTATACACACAAACACATTGCCCCCCCCCCCCCCAAACACATGTTTTCTCTCAATGTGGCCCCCCGAGTCAAAATATTTGCCCAGTTCTGTTATAGAATATGGTTTAGAAAAAGGTCTGCAATGACGATATTCGTATGTTGTTAATATTCAGTCTTTTATTGTTCATAGTTAATATTGAAAATCCAACTTTCTTTATTTTCATGTACATTTTGGGTGTCGCATTCAGTAAAAAAAACTGTAAAATTCCAGGTTTTCAGGTTGTCTGTCATAACTTTTTTAGAACTCTATCGGACATTGTGACTTTTGGTATTAGTGTTCCTGAAAAAAAAAGGGATTTTACAGCAGATTTTTACAACTAAATGTGTATATATCATTTATACACACATACACATTGGCCCCCCTGGACAAATTTTTTCTCTCAATGCGGCCCCCGAGTCAAAATATTTGCCCTGTTCTCTTAGGTTTAAAAAAAGTATGTTGTTAATATTCAGTGTTTTATTGTTCATAGTTAATATTGTAAATCCCACTTTCTTTATTTTTATGTACACTTTGGGTGTCCCATTCAGTAAAAAAACTGTAAAATTCCAGATTTTCAGGTTGTCTGTCATAACTTTTTTAGAACTCTATGGGACATTGTGACTTTTGGTATTAGTTTTCCTGAAAAAAAGGGATTTTACAGCATATTTTTACAACTATGTGTATATATCATTTATACATACATACACATTGGCCCCACAGACACATTTTTTCTCTCATTGTGGCCCCCGAGTCAAAATATTTGCCCGGTTCTCTTAGGTTTAAAAAAGTATGTTGTTAATATTCAGTGTTTTATTGTTCACAGTTAATATTGTAAATCCCATGTAAAAGAGGGGCAATGTGCATATGATGTTGATATTCACTGTTTTATTGTTCATAGTTAATATTGAAAATCCCACTTTCTTTATTTTCATGTACATTTTGGGTGTCCCATTCAGTAAAAAACTGTACAATTCCAGGTTTTCAGGTTGTCTGTCATAACTTTTTTAGAACTATATCGGACATTGTGACTTTTGGTATTAGTTTTCTTGAAAAAAAAAAAAAAGGGATTTTACAGCAGATTTTTACAACTAAATGTGTATATATCATTTATACACACATACACATTGGCCCCCCCTGGACACATTGCTTCTCTCAATGCGGCCCCCGAGTCAAAATATTTGCCCGGTTCTGTTAGGTTTAAAAAAGTATGTTGTTAATATTCAGTGTTTTATTGTTCGTAGTTAATATTGTAAATCCCACTTTCTTTATTTTCATGTACATTTTGGGTGTTGCATTGAGTAAAAAAACTGTAAAATTCCAGATTTTCAGGTTGTCTGTCATAACTTTTTTAGAACTCGATGGGACATTGTGACTTTTGGTATTAGTTTTCTTGAAAAAAAAAAAAAAGGGATTTTACAGCAGATTTTTACAGCTAAAAGTGTATATATCATTTATACACACATACGCATTGGCCCCCCAGACACATTTTTTCTCTTAATGTGGCCCCTGAGTTAAAATATTTGCCCGGTTCTGTTAGGTTTAAAAAAGTATGTTGTTAATATTCAGTGTTTTATTGTTCGTAGTTAATATTGTAAATCCCACTTTCTTTATTTTCATGTACATTTTGGGTGTCGCATTCAGTAAAAAAACTGTAAAATTCCAGATTTTCAGGTTGTCTGTCATAACTTTTTTAGAACTCTATGGGACATTGTGACTTTTGGGATTAGTGTTCCTGAAAAAAAAGGGATTTTACAGCAGATTTTTACAACTAAATGTGTGTATATGATTTATACACACATACACATTGGCCCCCCCAGACACATTTTTTCTCTTTATGTGGCCCCCGAGTAAAAACATTTGCCCTGTTCTCTTAGGTTTAAAAAAAGTATGTTGTTAATATTCAGTGTTTTATTGTTCGTAGTTAATATTGAAAATCCCACTTTCTTTATTTTCATGTACATTTTGGGTGTCGCATTCAGTAAAAAAACTGTAAAATTCCAGATTTTCAGGTTGTCTGTCATAACTATTTTAGAACTACATCGGACATAGTGACTTTTGGTATTAGCGTTCTTGAAACAAAAAAAAGGTATTTTACAGCAGATTTTTACAACTAAATGTGTATACATCATTTATACACACATACACATTGGCCCCCCTGGACAAATTTTTTCTCTCAATGCGGCCCCCGAGTCAAAATATTTGCCCGGTTCTCTTAGGTTTAAAAAAGTATGTTGTTAATATTCAGTGTTTTATTGTTCATAGTTAATATTGTAAATCCCACTTTCTTTCTTTTTCATGTACATTTTGGGTGTTGCATTCAGTAAAAAAACTGTAAAATTCCAGATTTTCAGGTTGTCTGTCATAACTTTTTTAGAACTCTATGGGACATTGTGACTTTTGGTATTAGAGTTCCTTAACAAAAAAGGGGGATTTTACAGCAGATTTTTACAACTAAATGTGTATATATCATTCATACACACATACACATTGGCCCCCCTGGACACATTTTTTCTCTCAACGTGGCCCCCGAGTCAAAATATTTGCCCGGTTCTCTTAGGTTTAAAAAAGCATGTTGTTAATATTCAGTGTTTTATTGTTCGTAGTTAATATTGCAAATCCCACTTTCTTTATTTTCATTTAAATTTTGGGTGTCGCATTCAGTAAAAAAAACTGTAAAATTCCAGGTTTTCAGGTTGTCTGTCATAACTTTTTTAGAACTCTATGGGACATTGTGACTTTTGGTATTAGTGTTCCTGAAAAAAAAAAGGGATTTTACAGCAGATTTTTACAACTAAATGTGTATATATCATTTATACACACATACACATTGGCCCCCCAGACACATTTTTTCTCTTAATGTGGCCCCCGAGTCAAAATATTTGCCCGGTTCTCTTAGGTTTAAAAAAGTATGATGTTAATATTCAGTGTTTTATTGTTCATAGTTAATATTGTAAATCCCATGTAAAAGAGGAGTGACGTTCATATGTTGTTAATATTTAGTGTTTTATTGTCCATAGTTAATATTAAAAACCCCACTTTTTTTATGTTCATGTACATTTTAGGTGTCCCATTCAGTAAAAAACTGTACAATCCCATTCCGTTTTTTTTGAGGTGGTCTCTCATACCTTTTTTAGAATTCTATCGGACATTGTGACTTTTGGTATTAGTGTTCCTGAAAAAAAAAAAAAAATTATAACAGATTTTTACAACTAAATGTGTATATATAATTTATACACACAAACACATTGCCCCCCCCCCCCCCCAAACACATGTTTTCTCTCAATGTGGCCCCCCGAGTCAAAATATTTGCCCAGTTCTGTTATAGAATATGGTTTAGAAAAAGGTCTGCAATGACGATATTCGTATGTTGTTAATATTCAGTCTTTTATTGTTCATAGTTAATATTGAAAATCCAACTTTCTTTATTTTCATGTACATTTTGGGTGTCGCATTCAGTAAAAAAAACTGTAAAATTCCAGGTTTTCAGGTTGTCTGTCATAACTTTTTTAGAACTCTATCGGACATTGTGACTTTTGGTATTAGTGTTCCTGAAAAAAAAAGGGATTTTACAGCAGATTTTTACAACTAAATGTGTATATATCATTTATACACACATACACATTGGCCCCCCTGGACAAATTTTTTCTCTCAATGCGGCCCCCGAGTCAAAATATTTGCCCTGTTCTCTTAGGTTTAAAAAAAGTATGTTGTTAATATTCAGTGTTTTATTGTTCATAGTTAATATTGTAAATCCCACTTTCTTTATTTTTATGTACACTTTGGGTGTCCCATTCAGTAAAAAAACTGTAAAATTCCAGATTTTCAGGTTGTCTGTCATAACTTTTTTAGAACTCTATGGGACATTGTGACTTTTGGTATTAGTTTTCCTGAAAAAAAGGGATTTTACAGCATATTTTTACAACTATGTGTATATATCATTTATACATACATACACATTGGCCCCACAGACACATTTTTTCTCTCATTGTGGCCCCCGAGTCAAAATATTTGCCCGGTTCTCTTAGGTTTAAAAAAGTATGTTGTTAATATTCAGTGTTTTATTGTTCACAGTTAATATTGTAAATCCCATGTAAAAGAGGGGCAATGTGCATATGATGTTGATATTCACTGTTTTATTGTTCATAGTTAATATTGAAAATCCCACTTTCTTTATTTTCATGTACATTTTGGGTGTCCCATTCAGTAAAAAACTGTACAATTCCAGGTTTTCAGGTTGTCTGTCATAACTTTTTTAGAACTATATCGGACATTGTGACTTTTGGTATTAGTTTTCTTGAAAAAAAAAAAAAAGGGATTTTACAGCAGATTTTTACAACTAAATGTGTATATATCATTTATACACACATACACATTGGCCCCCCCTGGACACATTGCTTCTCTCAATGCGGCCCCCGAGTCAAAATATTTGCCCGGTTCTGTTAGGTTTAAAAAAGTATGTTGTTAATATTCAGTGTTTTATTGTTCGTAGTTAATATTGTAAATCCCACTTTCTTTATTTTCATGTACATTTTGGGTGTTGCATTGAGTAAAAAAACTGTAAAATTCCAGATTTTCAGGTTGTCTGTCATAACTTTTTTAGAACTCGATGGGACATTGTGACTTTTGGTATTAGTTTTCTTGAAAAAAAAAAAAAAGGGATTTTACAGCAGATTTTTACAGCTAAAAGTGTATATATCATTTATACACACATACGCATTGGCCCCCCAGACACATTTTTTCTCTTAATGTGGCCCCTGAGTTAAAATATTTGCCCGGTTCTGTTAGGTTTAAAAAAGTATGTTGTTAATATTCAGTGTTTTATTGTTCGTAGTTAATATTGTAAATCCCACTTTCTTTATTTTCATGTACATTTTGGGTGTTGCATTCAGTAAAAAAAACTGTAAAATTCCAGATTTTCAGGTTGTCTGCCATAACTTTTTTAGAACTACATGGGACATTGTGACTTTTGGTATTAGAGTTCCTTAACAAAAAAGGGGGATTTTACAGCAGATTTTTACAACTAAATCTGTATATATCATTCATACACACATACACATTGGCCCCCCTGGACACATTTTTTCTCTCAACGTGGCCCCCGAGTCAAAATATTTGCCCGGTTCTCTTAGGTTTAAAAAAGCATGTTGTTAATATTCAGTGTTTTATTGTTCGTAGTTAATATTGTAAATCCCACTTTCTTTATTTTCATTTAAATTTTGGGTGTCGCATTCAGTAAAAAAAACTGTAAAATTCCAGATTTTCAGGTTGTCTGTCATAACTATTTTAGAACTACATCAGACATTATGACTTTTGGTATTATCGTTCTTGAAACAAAAAAAAGGTATTTTACAGCAGATTTTTACAACTAAATATGTATATATCATCTATACACACATACACATTGGCCCCCCTGGACAAATTTTTTCTCTCAACGCGGCCCCCGAGTCAAAATATTTGCCCTGTTCTCTTAAGTTTAAAAAAAGTATGTTGTTAATATTCAGTGTTTTATTGTTCGTAGTTAATATTGTAAATCCCACTTTCTTTATTTTCATGTACATTTTGGGTGTTGCATTCAGTAAAAAAACTGTAAAATTCCAGATTTTCAGCTTGTCTGTCATAACTTTTTTAGAACTATATCAGACATTGTGACTTTTGGTATTAGTGTTCCTGAAAAAAAAAAGGGATTTTACCGCAAATTTTTACAACTAAATGTGTGTATATGATTTATACACACATACACATTGGCCCCCCCAGACACATTTTTTCTCTTTATGTGGCCCCCGAGTAAAAACATTTGCCCTGTTCTCTTAGGTTTAAAAAAAGTATGTTGTTAATATTCAGTGTTTTATTGTTCGTAGTTAATATTGTAAATCCCACTTTCTTTATTTTCATGTACATTTTGGGTGTTGCATTCAGTAAAAAACTGTACAATTCCAGGTTTTCAGGTGACTGTCATAACTTTTTTTAGAACTCTATGGGACATTGTGACTTTTGGTATTAGTGTTCCTGAAAAAAAGGGATTTTACAGCAGATTTTTACAACTAAATGTGTATATATTTTTATACACACGTACACATTGGCCCCCCCAGACACATTTTTTCTCTCAACGCGGCCCCCGAGTCAAAATATTTGCCCGGTTCTCTTAGGTTTAAAAAAGTATGTTGTTAATATTCAGTGTTTTATTGTTCGTAGTTAATATTGAAAATCCCACTTTCTTTATTTTTATGTACATTTTGGGTGTCCCATTCAGTAAAAAAAACTGTAAAATTCCAGAATTTCAGGTTGTCTGTCATAACTTTTTTAGAACTCTATGGGACATTGTGACTTTTGGTATTAGTGTTCCTGAAAAAAAAAGGGATTTTATAACAGATTTTTACAACTAAATGTGTATATATCATTTATACACACATACACATTGGCCCCCCAGACACATTTTCTCTCAATGTGGCCCCCGAGTCAAAATATTTGCCCTGTTCTCTTAGGTTTAAAAAAAAGTATGTTGTTAATATTCAGTGTTTTATTGTTCATAGTTAATATTGTAAATCCCATGTAAAAGAGGAGCGATGTTCAAATGTTGTTGATTTTCACTGTTTTATTGTACGTAGTTAATATTGAAAATTCCACTTTCTTTATTTTCATGTACATTTTGGGTGTCCCATTCAGTAAAAAACTGTACAATTCCAGATTTTCAGGTTGTCTGTCATAACTTTTTTAGAACTCTATGGGACATTGTGACTTTTGGTATTAGTGTTCCTGAAAAAAAAAGGGGGGATTTTGCAGCAGATTTTTACAACTAAATGTGTATATATCATTTATACACACATACACATTGGCCCCCTGGACACATTTTTTCTCTCAACGTGGCCCCCGAGTCAAAATATTTGCCCTGTTCTCTTAGGTTTAAAAAAAGTATGTTGTTAATATTCAGTGTTTTATTGTTCATAGTTAATATTGAAAATCCCACTTTCTTTATTTTCATGTACATTTTGGGTGTTGCATTCAGTAAAAAAAACTGTAAAATTCCAGGTTTTCAGCTTGTCTGTCATAACTTTTTTAGAACTACATGGGACATTGTGACTTTTGGTATTAGCGTTCTTGAAACAAAAAAAAGGTATTTTACAGCAGATTTTTACAACTAAATGTGTATATATCATTTATACACACATACACATTGGCCCCCCTGGACACATTTTTTCTCTCAATGCGGCCCCCGAGTCAAAATATTAGCCCGGTTCTGTTATAGAATATGGTTTAAAAAAAGGTCTGCAATGACGACGTTTGTATGTTGTTAATATTCAGTGTTTTATTGTTCATAGTTAATATTGAAAACCCCACTTTCTTTATTTTCATGTACATTTTGGGTGTCCCATTCAGTAAAAAACTGTAAAATTCCATTCCGTTTTTTTTAGGTGGTCTATCATACCTTTTTTAGAATTCTATCGGACATTGTGACTTTTGGTATTAGTGTTCCTGAAAAAAAAAAGGGGATTTTACAGCAGATTTTTACAACTAAATGTGTATATATCATTTATACACACATACACATTGCCCCCCCCCCCCCCTCCCGTACACATTTTTTCTCTCAACGCGGCCCCCGAGTCA